>NW_006300104.1:496799-503852 GCF_000327345.1 Myotis davidii | reverse complement strand
CCCTTTACCTACATCCATAGTTTACATTTCCATCTGTGTGCAAATATCTTTTCTGGGTATATCTCAAGTCCACATTTTTCCCCAGCCCCTACCCAACCAGCCATTTGCCTACTTAACACTTCTATCAGAGGTTTCAAACATAGTTCAATAAAACCTTCCCAAAATTGACCTCATATTCTTCTTTCCCATCTGTCCCCCAGATTCAGCCCTCTCCCAACGAGCTTATCTCAATGCATTTTAAGACTGTGTATCCTGCAGCACAAACCAGAACAATGGGTGTTACCGCTCTAATTTCTCCATTACATCCCATACCCAAGAATACACTTAATCTGATAGATTTTGCCTGTTTTAAAAAATCCTCATCTAAGGATATTTTCCATTGATCTTTAGAGAGAGGGAAAGACAGAGAGAATTAGCAATGTGAGAAAAACACATCAATTAATTGCCTCCTGCACACACTCCAACCAGGGTCTGGGCCGGGGAGGAGCCTGCAACTGAGGTATGTGCCCTTGCCTGGAATTGAACCCAGGACCCTTCCATCTACAGGCTGATGCTCTATCCACTTAGCCACACCAGCTAAAGCTAGATTTTTGCCTTTAAAAATATCTTGGATCTACTTCTTTCCATCTGCCCAAACCCAGATTACTCTTGTCTTTCACTGGAACTACTTTAAGAGCCACCTAACTCTTCTATTGGTCCACTCTTACCTAGTCATCCCAGTGCATCCAAAGTGATATTTATAAACTATAATGATTCTCATGAAATCCTCTGGTGGCTTCTTAGGTTCTACACCATCTGCCTATCTACCTATCAAGCCTCATATAATTTCCCTTTCTCTCTAACATTCTGCATTTTAGCCATCTGGCCTCCTTTTATTTCCCCTGAAATGCCATACTCTTTTCTGCCTATGGGCCTATGAATAGACTTTCCCTTTGCCTAGTACTATTATCTCCCACCAGTTCACCCAGAAACGCTCTTATTTAGCCAGCAGATTAAGAGCAAATGTAATTTCATCATGCAAGTCTTTCTGAAGTTGCTGCCTAGGTCACATTCTCTTTTCTGTGCTCTATTTTTCCTTCAGAGTATTTATCACAGGCTGTATTAGCTGTTTAGTGTATATGAGTGTATATATGTATGTATGTTTATTATATATGCATGTGTATATGTGTATATGTGTGTATGTATATTATTGTTATTTAATATATATCTATACTTACTGGACTGGAGACATTATTCAGAACCATGTCTGTTTTGCTATGTCCAGTGTGAGCATAATACTTGGTACTCATGAAATATTTCTGGAATGAATGAAAGAGCACTTAGTTCATAATGGACCTAAGCTTCTCTGGCCGTCTTCCTGACTGATGACCATCTGTCTCTGGTTGAACAATAGCAATATGGCAGGACATTTCATTTTTCAATAGCTCTAGTGAATAGAGTCTTTTTAAAGTATTGAAGCCGATCTCCCCAGTTTCTACCAAATAGTTGTAGTACTTCCCAGCAGGATAGGAATAAACAAGCATACTCTCTCTTACTGTTACTCTCCCTGAGATAGTTGGAAATCTTTACTGGGAATTATGTTTTAGATTAGAGGTTTCCATTATTTTTCATTCATTCTTTTCCTGACAATCCTGCTCCTCTAGCACTCTGATCAGCCTCATCTCTGCATTGGTTAAGAGAACAGATCTAGAGTCAGAATTCATGGTTGAATCATGGTACAGCCATTCACTAACTTAAGAAACCTTAACAAATTTCACAACCTCTGGTGTTTCTACTTCCTTGCTTGTAAAATGAAAATAATAATAGTATTTACTGCATGGGACTACTATGAAAAATAAATAAGTTATTATATGCAAAGTTCTAGAATGGTGCCTGGCAAAGAGTAAGTACTCTTTATCTATTTCTTTTTTTTTTAATTTTGTTTTATTGCTTACAGTATTACAGAGAGTATTACATATGTCTCCTTTTTTTGCCCCTTGACCTTCCCCCGGCCTCCCCTACCCCCCAGTGTCTTGTTATACTTATATGTTATGCTTATATCCATTGGTTATGCTTATATGCATGCATACAAGTCCTTCAGTTGATCAAGAGTAAGCACTCTTGAGATACATAGTAATAATAGCTAAACATTATATAGTGTCAGTTATGATAATCTATATATATAAAAGCCTAAGTGACCAGCTGAGCATCCGACTATCCGACCAATAGCTATGACACACACTGACCACCAGGGGCCAGACACTCAACACAAGAGCTGCTGAGTTGCAGTGACTTGGCAGCTGCGGTTCTCAGGTGACGAACCCAGAACCAGAGGAGGTGCAGTGACTTGGCAGCTGTGGTTCTCAGGTGACGAACCCAGAACTAGAGGAGGAGGGAGCCCAATTCCAGGGTGCGTCACCCAAGAACCACCCTCTCACAATCTGTGACCCCCCAGGGGATGTTGGAGAGCTGGTTTCAGCTCAATCCCCATAGGCCAGGCCGAGGGACCCCACTGGTGCATGAATCTGTGCACCAGGCCTTTAGTTAAATCAGTTAGCGTTCAACTGAGGAATCAGATAAGAGCTATAGAATAAGGGAATTAATATAAGAATTACATAATTGGAAGAGGAGCCAGGAGGTCAAGGTCTGAAAAGAGTGGTTGGGAAGTTAGAGGAGTCTCTGAGTTGCTCTGGGACCATTATCAGCTGATGCCAAAAGGAGTGTCACAAACTGATGGAGATGCCTATGGGAATAGATGCGTTCTAGCCTCTGGTGATGGGCTGGGGGCACCGTTGGTCAGCAGACTCTGTAGTCAAGAAGAAGAGCTGGATGCAGAGTAGGGAACAAGGACAACCTGTCATCTCTGTCTCAAACCTCACCTAACACCACAACCTTCAGAGAGCAATGGATGTTGCTAGACTTGCACCCAGATTTCCAAAAAGAAGCTTTTTTGTCCAACTCTAACTCAGAACCATAAAGTGAAGAGGATTTAGAAAAAGTTCCACCATAACCCAGTTGACAATAAACAATACAGCACAATATATGAAATTGTTTTGGTTTTACAACCTCCCTCATAAATATGCTGCCAACAACAGAAGCCAAGCAGAACACAACAGAGTAGCACAGTGGGGCTGTAAGTGAAATTTCTAGGGCCACCAAAGTGCACTGATTTTTTTGGTTAGTTATGACACAGTTGTTTCATATTGAACATTCTGACATTAAAAATCCCCTTCTTCACATGAACTGCTACTGAAACAGAACTGAGACCCACTATTTGTATAATTGATGTTTTATCATAATTTACCCTCATCCAAATTTCACCATGTAAACTGGAAACTATGGTTTTACTTGTCTCAGTTAGAATCATTTTGTATCTTGATTCTGAGATGTAAATATTTTGTAGCCCTCCTATATCCATTTTCTATGCAAACTAGTACATATATATTATAGGATAGGGGTGGGAAGGGGAGAGGACAGCCCTAAATGGACAGATCTCTATGGCATTTCTCAAACTGGTGTTCCATGAAACATTAATTCACAAAATGCTCAGGCTCGGTGCTATATACAATATTCCCCTCTTCATACATCACTAAATTACTTAGGGAAACTCTAGGTTCAGCAAAATCTACAGATTGCTTTGCTTCTGAGTATCCCAGAGACTCTATTCAGTTAATACATATTATGAAGCTCCCCACTTAACCTGCTTTCCCCTGTTCTAGGGAACTGAGACTTTGGGCATCAAAGCAAAGGTATCATGACCCTGGCATTTCCATTAGCAACTATACATAATACTTGCTCTCTCTCTTTGACCAAACACATAGACACCTATCTCTGGTCCAGTTCACCAACCAGAGAGTCTTGGTTGGGACCCACCTAGCTTGCCCTGATCAACCACTATAATTCTAAGTCTCAGAGGGAAGATATGAAAAGGGTGGTGGTATTTGTCTCGTCTTCCTCAGAACTTTGTACTTCTTATATAAATTGGGCCATTTCTTCCTAGGACCTGATTTGCATATCAAGGACCTAGAAGAATAGCATTATTGGTCAAGTGGAAAAAAAAAATTCTTAGTACTGTAATTTATAAACCTGCGTAGCAATTTTTGGGGATCTATTCTGAATAGGAAGTTTTGTTCCTGTGGCCTGCTGTCTCCACCCTTAGATAAAGGAGAGGCTGAGATTCTATCTCCTTAAGTCCTATTTAATCTCTGCTTTGACAGTTGCCCAGTTATTTGCTTCCTATGATTTCCTGAGAAGCCTTGGGAGAAATTATATAAAATGGTAAGCATAGTTTATAGAATGGAATAAGCACTCCATAAGGGAAGCTATTATCGTGACTGATTATTTTAATCTCCTTAATTACCTTCAAGGATCTTAAGGACAAGGAGCAAGTCATATGCTTCATTGTATCTCCCTAGCAATTAGCGTAGTGTCTGGATCATAGTTGGCTTAATAAATATTTATTGAAGAAATGAAGTTGCTTATTTCACAATTTTTGTTTACCTATTTATGCCCTTATGTTCCTTGGAATCCCCCTTTGGCTAAGGAAATAATTGCAATTTGAGATAAACATGTATATCTTTTCAATTCAGATTCCTCTGAAAAACCACCCCAAAGTATGTAGGAAAAAGCAGAGTTTGAAAATCCCTCTTAGTTATGTCTATAATCTTGAAAGACCAATTCTAAGACTCCATCAGAGAGCTGCTTAGAGAATGATCTCTTTGTCTGCATTGCCCCATAAACCTGAAGTTGGTGCCTTGATGGAGTTTCAGTGGATGCTGTAAATCTGATTTAACTTTAGCATCCTCCAAAATGGTTGGTACTGCTCAAGGCTTCTCTTCCATCTTGAGTGACGCCTTGACAATGAGGGACTCATCTGAAATTCCATTTGATAGCAGTGAAGATTACAACCCAACCTTGGAGCCCAGAGCATGCCCATTGCAGCCCAGCTCTGTTGTCAAGCAGGGAGTGTAGGCACAAGGATGACAGAAGAGAAGCCTGATCCTTTGAGGGATGAGGTTAGGGGTAGGGAACTCTTTCTTCAACTCTTCAAGCCAGCACTGTCCAATGGGACCTTTTATGGTGATTGAAATGGTCTATACGTATTCGTGCTGCCCAATGGGGCACATGTGACTATTGAGCCTTTGAAATCTGTCACAACTGAAGAATTGAACTTTTAATTTTATTTAGTATTAATGAAAAATTTAAATAACTACATGAGGATAGTGGCTATGGTATTTTGTCTAGAGCAGGTGCCAAAATGGTAGCTAAGAGCAACATGTAGCTACTGAGCACTTGGAATGTGACTAGTCTGACTTGAGATGAACCATGAGTATAAAAAACAGGAGTGGGCAAAAGTAGGTCTATAGTGGTTCACATGGAAAAAGACATACAGGTCATGATTATTGCAATCACTTTATTAACTCTGTGTTTCATGTACTCACAACTGCGAACCTACTTATGCCCACTCCTGTATATAACAGATTTCAAAAACAGTACAACAAAATGTAAAACATGTCAATATTTTCAAATATTGATTATATGTTGAAGTAGCATTTTGCCTATATTGAGTTAAATAAAATATATTATCAAAATTAATTTCATCTGTTTCTTTATACCATTTTTAATATGGCTAGTGACAAGTTTACAATTATATATGTAGCTCACGTTATATTTCTGTTGAGCAATACTGATTTGTAGTCAACCCAGGTGAGACTGGTCTTTGGTTAACCTGAACTATTCCTGTAAATATTTGCACACAGTTCTGGGCACCAATATACTTATAAGAAGATAAATAAACCCTGACAAACTGCCTGCAACAGGGTCCTCTCTAAGAAAGAGGTGTAATAATTGCCTTTAAAGGCCTATGTTTCATGAAAGAGCTGTAAGAACTCACTCGCCTCGCCCAGCCACAGCAGGCCTTGCTTTTCACCTTGAATAGATTACCTAGAATTTCTGAAACGAAGTCTTTCCTGATGCCCCTTCCACTAAGGCTAGCAAGTTTCTTTGATCCATTGAAACAAATTACATAACCTTATGTTGTAGGCTGGCTGAAAGAAAAGTAGGTAAGCCTTAGAGAACATTTTACAATTTATGTCTTCCTTTCTTGTTTATTCTTTTAAGAATCTGGTTACAATTTTGTCTTCTATCAGGAGGCTTAAACTCCAGCGAATGTCTTATGACTAGACCTTCTTATATATGAGAAAAGATTTCTGGGACACCTGGTTTCTGCAGACAGCTCCATGCATTCACTTTTGTCTGAAAACGTTCTATATTCACATCCATCTATAAATTGATTGGAAATAATACAAACAAAGTTCTGCAGGAAGCAAGGATTCTGGCATATTTACATCTGTCTTTACTCATGTGTGCCCATGGAATAGATGATTCCTTTATCAGGAGGGACTAACATGACTTTTTCTTTAACTATGGTATTCTTGAGGTCTAAAAGTAGGTCAACAACTAAGATCATTTTGGAACACAGCACTCATTTTCATATGCTGTGTGTTATGTGCATTATGGCCAAAGAAGAGAAAATGTATTTGTAGAAAACAGTCACCAAACCAACTTCATTTACAAAGAGGTTATTCATCTATGATCCTAGCTTGTGTTGAGGTGAAGTGGACATGGGCTGTGTGTTAGGTAGGGCTTTTTCTCTAAATGCATCCTCTTCATTCACAAGTACAAAGAAATAGTTTCAACTTTTCATCTTTGGAAACTAATCTTCTCAAACTCAGATGCTATAAATATTACAGTTTGCAACAATTCATTAATGTTTACCCACAGTTCTTCAGGCCACAGTATAGCATCCCCAAAGGGACAACCAATAGATATTAGTTACCTTCTGCTAAAGGACTGAATTCTGTATTCCCAAAATTCATACACAGTCAAACCTTGTTTCTGGACTGTCTCCCATCTCAAACAATTCGGTTCTTGACCAAGTTGTTCACAGAAAAATGTCTCAGTTGTTGATCAAAACTTCAGTTTATGGTTGGGAGTCACCACATTTTTAACCTGACAGTCCTTTCATGCTGATACCTCAGCATGATAAAAAGCATCTCTTGGGGCAACAAAGGA
>NW_006300104.1:487116-496738 GCF_000327345.1 Myotis davidii | reverse complement strand
ATCATTCCTGGAAAATGAGGGTGTGAAAGTGCTCACAAAATAACAATCACAGGCAATTGAATAGGCAGAAAACTGTTGTTGAGTGAATGAACATAAAGCAGTTAGGCGGTGATAGCCTTTCAGAGGCAGTGATATATGAAAATGTTGTTTAAGGCTCATAGGGAGTAGTCCAATACATTTAGGAAAAGAAGTGTTTACTTATAGATCAAACAGTACATTAGACATATACTGTTATATAAGAAAGGTTAAAACAGGGAACTATTTGGGGATCTGGAACAGATTAATTCAACTTACATTATTTCCAGTGGGAAAAAATGATTCAGTTTTTTAACAAATCTTTTCTCAAATAGCCTTCCGAAACAAATTAGGTTTAAGAACCAAGGTTCCACTGTATTAAAGTCCAAATCTCTGATGTGATAGTAGTTGGAGATGGGGCCAATGAGAGGTAATTAGGGTTAGATGAGGTCATGAGGGTGGGGTACCCCATGATAGCATTAGTGCCCTTATAAGAAAAGACAGGATCTCTCTCTCTCTATCTCTTTCTCTCTTCCTCTCTACCTCACACACACTCACACACACACACACAAAGAAGAGGGGCAAGATGGCAGCTGCTATGAGCCAGGAAGACAGCTCTTATCAGGCCCTGGATCCATCAAAAACTTGATCTTGGACTTTTCAGCCTCTAAAACTGGAGAAAATAAGTTTCTGTTTTAGCCACCCAGTCTATGGTATTTTGTTAGGACTGTCTGAGCAGAGTAATTCACATCCTCCTCCCCATCCTTGTACTCTTTCTGTTCTAAGTCATCAGTACCTCTTCTGCATTGCATCAGAAATCGATTTTCATTACAAAGCTTACCAACCAAAGGAATTCCAAGACTGTTCAACCAAATGACTACCTATGGCCCTAAAGATACTTGTCACACTTTCTCCTGAAATCAAACTGTTACATAAATAATAAGAATGGCCTTATAAAGAATACTTATTCTGCTACAATAAATGGCCACAGATTTAGTAGCCTGAAACAATGCAAAATTATTCTCTTACAGGTCAGAATCCAAAGTCAGTCTTACCGGACTGCATTCAAGGTGCCCGCAGGGTTGGTTCTCCCTGGAGGCCCCAGGGGAGAATCCGTTTTCTGCTTCTTCCAGCTTCGGGAGACCTCCGGCACTCCTTGTGTCACTTGTCATTCCCTAGCTTGCAGCCACATCCCTCTAATCCAGTGGTTCTCAACCTTCTGGCCCTTTAAATACAGTTCCTCATGTTGTGACCCAACCATAAAATTATTTTCGTCACTACTTCATAACTGTAATGTTGCTACTGTTATGGATCGTAATGTAAATACCTGATATGCAAGAGGGTCTTAGGCGACCCCTGTGAAAGGATCATTCAACCACCAAAGGGGTCGCGACCCACAGGTTGAGAACCGCTGCTCTAATCCCTTACTTCCATCACCACCCCTCCTACTTCTGTAGTGAAATCTCCCCTGCCCACCTTTTGTAAGGACAGCTGTGATTCCCTGGACCATCCAGGATAACCTCCAACCCTTCTACCCCCCGCCCCAGCCTCCCACCCCCAGCAAGATCCTTCCCTTAATCACACCTATCATTCATTTTGCCGTATCAGGTCACTTTCACAGTTTCTACGGATTAGAACCTGGATATATCTCCAGGGCCGTTATTCTGCCCACCATAAATAAACACCACCACAAAACTGACACCAATTTAATTGATGCTGCACATAATTTCTAACTTCCCATTTGGAGGTACGGTTGCTGATCCCTTTCTTTATGTGCTGTTGAGAAGGTGTCAATTTGACAGAATTTGGAACCAGTAACATGGACAGTTTCCAAAGCAAATGATATTTTTTCTGGGAATAATCTCATTTTCTCATGTACTATAGGGTTTAATTTTTCAACAGCAGGCAAGGTAGCAAAACATGTCTTTCCCTCTCGTGAAAGGCGTCCAATTATCCTCACTTACGGGCGAAATGACTTTCTGTTAATAAAAAGGTGCAAATTATTTTAATAGATAATTTTGTGAGTTGAGAAATGTCATGCCATTTGAGATGTTTCAGGCATTCACACAAGAAAGACAGCATTGACTCAGGCAAACTTTAGCAGGTGACTAGCAAAGAAGTTTGAGACTCTCTGCATCTAATGAAGGCACACAGATTTGAACATAATAGGCAAGCAATGCATACTTATTTCATATAAAATTGAGGGGTGTGGATTCAGAAGTTATCTAATGAATCTGACCCTTTCATTTATAGATGAAGAAACTCAGGCCCTGAAAATGATCTAAAAATCACAGAGCAGTAAAGACCCCTTAGGTATTTTTGAACTTTTAGAGATGTGAAAGACTACAGAAGTTTTGCTATTTAGGTTGGAGGTTTTGCCTGTAACACCTACGCCTCACCAGGAGTGCCTCATACACCTGCTCCCTCACACACATCCTCACATGATGACTTGTGTGACAGCTCCTTTGGTGCACTCTGAGTCCTGCCGGGAGGGCGGGGTGAGGGGGAAAGACAGGCTGCAGACAGATGGAAGGGAGGGAGGACAGGCAGCCTGGCCAAGTGTCCTGCAGGAAAGACGAATTTAGAGAAGCCTGTCCATGTGATGGCCCAGGTCACACAGGCTAGCGTGACACAGCACCAACAAAAGCGCTATGATGGCCTCCCATGCCAGTGCTGTGCAGAGGCCATATCCATTCCTTGAGGTTCATGGTCTCCTAGTAAATGAGAGGTCTAACAGCAAATCCACAGAAATGGAGAGAGAGCCTATAGGCCAGCGGTTCTCAACCTGTGGGTTGCGACCCCTTTGGCGGTCAAACGACCCTTTCACAGACCATCCTGCATATCAGATATTTACATTACGATTCATAACAGTAGCAACATTACAGTTATGAAGTAGCAACGAAAATAGTTTTATGGTTGGGTCACAACATGAGGAACTGTATTTAAAGGGCCAGAAGGTTGAGAACCACTGACATATATAATTACATATTGTTTTTGTGATTAATCACTATGCTTTAATTATGTTCAATTTGTAACAATGAAATTGGAGGTCACCACAACATGAGGAACTGTATTAAAGGGTCGTGGCATTAGGAAGGTTGAGAACCACTGCTATAGGCTGACGTTAAAGTAACGGTTTAACAATTTTAGGAAGTTATAAGATTCTTCTCAAGAGAAACACAGGATTTATTATAAATATAATCAATAGATAATATTATATATTTAATATATTACATATAGCAACATATAATAAGGGTCGTGGCATAGATTAGATTAGATTAGATTAGATTAGATTAGATGGTAAATTAGAATGATAAATCCCTAACATATTTTGTGTTAGTTGGCTTGAGGCAGTGTAGTCTGGGAATGAGATGCAAATTTAAAATTATGTTTGGCCTTAGCTGGTATGGCTCAGTTGATTGGGCCTCATCCTGTATCCCGAAAGGTGATGATAAATCCCTAACGTCAGGGCACATACCTGGCTTGCAGGTTCGATCCCCAGTCAGGGGCATGCAAGAGGCAGCCAATGTATGTTTCTCTCACATCCATATTTCTCCCTCTCCCTTCCTCTGTCTCTAAAAATCAATAAAAACTATTTTTTAGAAATTATGTTTGGTTTGGTCCTGGTTTTCAGCACCAAAATAAATAAATAAAATAAAAGTATGTGATGATAATCCTCTAATAATACCATCACTATATTTCTGTGACAGTGTATATAACCTTGGGTGTCATCGAAACTCCACTATGAAATTTTGTAACTGTGTGTGATGATGAAGATTAGCCATACTTATTGTGGTGATCATTTAGCAATGTATATGTTGCTAAATCATTATGTCCATACACATGAAACTAATGTTACATGTCAATTATACCTCAAGTTTTTAAAACCTTTTAAAAATATCCAATCCCTCCCAAAAGACAAAACAAACCAAAAAAAAAAAAACCTCCACGAGAGGCCTCAGTTATAACCATGACTCATAAGATTTTTGAAAAAACTATTTATATAACACAAAGAAAAAATTCTTAAAGAGATACACATCAAGCTGTTACCATGGGTGACTGCTAAGAAGGGAAATGGGATTCAGGTAGGGGGAGGGCATAACTGCTGGTTTCCCTCTTCTTAGTCATTGAATTTCTTTTTTACAAGAGTATAATCCTGTAACCCATGTATACAAATATAAATAAATAAATAAATAAATAAATAAAAAGCCTCACCAGAAACTATCTTATCACATGTGTAGTCAAAGTATGGCAGAATTCGGGATAGTGAAGGAAATAAAAGGTCATTATTGAACCATACAAAATAAAAGGCACTACATAAAGCATGCCCCACTTTTATAAAGATTTAATAAAAATTAAGATGGAGAAGTCCATTTCTACCTTTTGCCAAACCCTCTACCTTTTACCTCAAGTAAATATGTAAATACACTTAATCTCATTAATGTGCTAATAGCTTGGTAGGAGAGGCTTTGGGAGGATTTGGAATCCCAAAGTCTAGTGCCAGGGCTTCTGTTTACTAGTTACAAGACATACGCTGGAAAGCTGCCAACACAAATGCTGTGTGTGGGGCTGGAAAAAGCCACTCGACTCTGCTCATTGGTGAATGAATGTATCACATCCCAATTGCGGGCTGTATTAATTTATCTTCTAAAACCACTGCAGGCAGTTCAGGTTGGACAATTCCCAAATCCTAAACTTCTAACTAATAGAAAAAGCATGGGCCGAGGTGATCAGAAAACCTGGGGGTGAGAGATAACAAGGCTCAGCTAAGCTTTATGAATTCAGGCAAAACCCTGCCACCTCCCCTGCTCTCCTTACAAATCTGTTAAAGGGGAATACATAGGATCAAGCAGGTAAGTCACACTGCAAATTCTGAAGTGATCTGTAAACGTGTTACAAATTAATATGAACCTCATTTCCCACTTGCTGTAGTTATAATTGTTTTACATTTTTTATTCTTTATAGATTGTTGTGACCTCTTCACATGCTTTGAAAGATACGATTTTTTTTTATCCCCAAATCCTTTCACCAACTATTGCAGGCTGTTCTCTGCTAGAGTAGAAAAAGAGTACAGAAGAGAAAACAGTACAGTTTGGAATCTAAAAGGCCTTAGGTTCAGATCCTAGTTTTTTTCGGGTTAGGAGGCCCAGTGGTTCTCAACCTTGCTAATGCTGCGATCCTTTAATACAGTTCCTCATGTTGTGGTGACTCCCAACCATAAAATTATTTTCATTGCTACTTCATAACTGTAATGTTGCTACTGTTATGAATCGTAATGTAAATATCTGATATGCAGGATGTATTTTCATTGTTCGCGACCCACAGGTTGAGACCGCTGCTAGGCAATTCACCAGGCGTCACCACACCCATGTCAGAACGACCCTGTGCCAAAATGAGACAATGAGTGCACAGTGCAGTAGGCGCCTGGGAAATGTGTCTCTCCTTCAGGCTTAGGAATTTGATCTTACCCAAAAAGCGCACATGACTTAGGAAGCTTCCTAAACAACCGCAGAGCAGCAAAGCCTGCGCCCTGGCTTCGCAGCCTGGCCTCCGCATTCCAGAGCGGTGCTCAGGCGCTGACTCCGAGCTCAGGAACCACCGTGGACAGGAGCTACTACGGGGCACAGATTTGCAGCAGCCAAGGCTTTCTTGCTGGTGGACAAAACACTCTATCTTCTTGAGTTTTTGCGCGGTTGTGGCCCTACTAAAATACAGTAAACAGATATTGGCTTCATTCAACAAAGCTAAACATCTTCAATGAGGGACCTAAGAAAAAATTTCAAAGTAGAAATAACATTTCTTTTTAAAGGACTCGGGCCCTGCCAGCGTGGCTCAGTGGTTGAGCGTTGACTTATGAACCAGGAGGTCACGGTTCGATTCCCAGGGCATATGCCAGGGTTGCAGGCTCAATCCCCAGTGCTGGAGGGGAGGAGAGGGGGGATACAGGAGGCAGCTGATAATGTTTCTCATCATTGATGTTTCTCTCTCTCTCTCGCTCACTCGCTCGCTGAGGTCAATAAAAATCTATTTAAAAAAAAAAAAAAAAAGGAATGGGGAGCTTATCCTTCTTCCTACTCCAAACCATATTAGACACGATTTGGTAAATGGAGAATGAATGAGTCCGATAGGCATCGTCAGCTGGTATCCTCCCTCTCGAATCTCTTAGCACCTTGTGGAAGGAACACGTGGTGCTGTGGTCTGCAGAGTGTGAGGAAGCCTAAGAAAGTGTGGGCTCTGGTCACTGTCACATTGGGGGGCCACAGTTTCCTTAACCATCTCTGACAGTGGGTGAGTCTTCACTTTTCAAAGATCTGCAGGTCCTGTTCTCAGCGTCCCCTCTGAAAAGTTTCTCTTTGGAGAGTCTTTGGCTGGGGACTGATTTACCATCTGGGAGACCTTGGAAAATTATGTAATCCCTCTTAGCTTTAGTTTTATCACCCGTAATAAAGTAAGAATAATGCTACAAAGTTGACAGAGGTACTATAAGGTTTAATACGTTAATCAAAGGTAAATTAATACAAAGCCCTACATAATAGTGCATGGCAAATAGTAAATAAATATTAGCTATGACATGCCATTAATAATATTTTCCCACAATATTTCTTGTAATTCCTCTTTTCTTAAGACTTTGCACTCACACACACTGCCTCTGGTATTTAGCAATACAAACTAACTTTATTTATTTCTAAATTAAAAATAAAGGATTTTACAGTATGTATTGGTTAGGTTGGGTTTCAAGAAATATGTCTGCTACACATGTCGTATTTGTCACCTGTGGGATTTTGAATTTTGGCATGATAAAGAGCATAGACAGGTGAGCAATTCTTTAGTATTTTAAGATTCTAGTTCTAACCTTGGTTTTCTTCAGTGGTATCTGAAGAAAGGTCATTGTTTTTCTTCCACGAAGTAAGGTGGCCTGGCATCAGCTGTCCGTGACTTCAGCTTTAGAGCTATAAGAAATCTGACCATACTATGTAGACTTCCGATAGCAGGTTCTACAGACTCAATGCCATGTGAAAGTGGGTCTCAAAATGATTGGCCAAAGGAACAGCCAAAGAAAATTAGCCCACGTTTTCCACAATTCCAGATTATCTTTTTGGGGGAAGGGGTAATATTTGGTCTTTGTGAGAATCAGCAGAAAATGCAAGTAGAGATGCATGGTTTCTCTCTACTCTTGACTAAAGAGTCTGATTCCAAATGGAGAAAGATGCACTCCAAGATCTATACTGCCCCCAACCTGCCAACTTTGGGGAAAGGTCTGAGCCTTTCCCAGACCCTCAGCTTAGTCCCTCCCTCCCTCATGCAGCCTTCCCTGTTCCATGCTCAATTTAGTTCTTATTTATTGTCTTCAATATTTGGTCCATGTTGCTTTATCAATCATAGTAAATAGTAAGTTCCTTGGGTGAGAAGACTATGTTTCTCTTCATTGTGATGTCACAGTCCAGAATATATAGTAAGTGCTCATGCCCCTTTTCAACCCAACCCACACACCCCCATCAGTGGTGTCTCAGCTGTCTTCTCTGCTAGCAACAACCAGGAGGGTTCTGGAGGCTGCTTCATTCAGCATTGTACCCTCACAGCCCAGAACAATGCTTAACATACTAGACATGCAATAAATAGTAGTTAGCTTGAATAAAATTCTTTAGAATACATTTGTTAAAAGCTTTCCCTCCTCCTTCCAAAACACCACATTGAGAAATAGCTCTATGCTTTCTCTCATTTGTTTCTGGACTTCCAAGCTGTGAAAGCTTATCAGCAAGGAAAGAACTGAAGCCAAAACTCAAGGTCAGTCATGGGCAAAGTATAGGGTCGATTCCACCTGTCGCCAGTTTTTTATAAATAGAAACACAGCCGTGCCCAGGGGTTTATATAGTGTCTATAGCTCTTCTTCAGCTACAAAGACAGACCTGAGTGGTTGCAACCATATGCCTCTAAAGCCAAAGATGCTTACTGTCTGGCACCGTAGAAAAAAGCCTGCCACCCCCTGTGCTAGTTTAACCTGCAAAACCACAGCACCTCTTAGTTGTTTGTCATGAAAAATGACAAGGAAAAGAAGCTCGGAAAATTCCCAGGTATAGAAAACACAAACATTTCATGACAGAACCTTGTTGGCATACATTCCATACATATGTATGTAAAGGCATACTTACACAATTCCTTTTCATATGTAATCACACTGATTCTGTTACCATCTGGAGGCACCGGGCTCCTATGAGATAGTTTCCTTTATTTAAATCTTTGTGGGCCCCATTGTCTGAGACAGCACTGCCTGTGCTCCAGAAAATATTTACAGAATGAACAATGGGCTGTGAAGTCCCTTGTTCCCCTTAGTGACCTTTCAGTCTCTTTCTCCTAGAGGAAGGGCAGGTGTTGGTGTGTTCTTCCACATGCTTCTGTAAAAATGCACCCATTCAACATTTATTACAGAAGGTTGATGAATTTTGAACTACTAAAGGGTACACAAAAAGCCCCAATGCATCTATCTCTGTATGTAAAAATATGACTTGGGTCAGAACAAAGTGATGACAAATCTTACAATCTCCTCTTTGGTAAATTCTGAAATTTTTAATTATCCCATTTCAGATACTGCCATTCTCCCTAACTAGCTAATGGCACCTAGTGGTACCTTAACCAGGAACTTCATTGCTTAGCAGTTACATAGATATAGGTATGGACATGGGTATAGGTATAGGTATAGGTATAGGTATAGGTATGAAGTTAAGCCAGCATATAGAAGCCAAGCCATGTGAGTAGGTCTGCTATAAACCACTCAGTGAGCCAAAATGGAGGAAGGTGGGGGATGACATCACAATTTAGAGCAAGTCCAACAGATACAGTTACAAGAGATGTGGGACCTTTGAGGGCAAATGAGTTGGCAAAGTTCACTGTAGTGCTTCTCAAACTGTACCCTGCACCCACATCACCGGAAGGACCTGTACTAAACAGATTGAACAGCTTGCTGGGCCCCACCCTGAGTTTCTGATTCAGTTGGTGATGCGGATACTACTGGCCCAGTGACTACACTTTGAGAACCATGCCATTGTCTAGAATCTAGACTCTAGATCAGTGTTTCTACAACTTTGATGTACCTCTGAATCTCCTTGGAATCTTATAAAATACAAATTCTAATTCAGCACTTGCTTTCAGCAATTCTGGAAGAAAGAGGGCTGAAACTCTACATTTCTAAAAGCGCCCAGATGTGCTAACTTGGTATGTATGGCACAGATATATTTGCTGTTGTACATAACAAGGGACTCAAACTGTTTCCTAAAACATGAGATGTATTTTGTAAGTGGGGTTAAGCTCTTGAAGTTTCTGTGAAGTTACAGCCTACTTCAAGACTTTATGTTTGCATCAAGTATTTTTTCCTGTATCCAATCTTCCTTCCCTTCCTTCTATCCCTCTTTCCTTCCTTCCTTCCTTCCTTCCTTCCTTCCTTCCTTCCTTCCTTCCTTCCTGCCCTCCTTCCTTTTTGCCTTCCTCTCCCCTTCTGTTAAACTCAAGTTTACTTTCTCATCTTCACCTATTAGCTGTGAATTTGTTACCAAGCCTTGTCTATAGAGCCAGGTATCTTAGATTGCAGTGCAGGCTGTGGTTCTAAAAAACT
>NW_006300104.1:480943-487093 GCF_000327345.1 Myotis davidii | reverse complement strand
CAGCAGGTCACAGAAACTTTGTTGGCCTCAGCTTCCTCTGCTTCAAAAGCACGTGGCTGTCCTAGATGATCTTTAAGGCCCCTTGAAGCTCTCAAAGTCTCCGCTGTGTTAAATGCAATCAAAAGCACGCCCAAAAGCAACAGTACGTGTGCTGCCACCTTTGGGCAGAAAACAAAACTTTAGCTGGACCAGACACAACTGAAACCAAAGCCATTTTACTGAAACTTTCATGGCCTGCTGACACAATACCAATTAATATTTCTTTCACATGATGACAAGTCATACCAGCCTCCCTTTCACATGGAATTTTAAGCACATACCAATATGAATTTGATTTTGATGTTATTTGTCATTACATATATTAAAAATTTGCAGCCTGACCAATTTTCTGTGGATTACTTTTCATGTTAGGAAATTTTCATGACTTCAGAAAGTACACCGGCTTATAATGATTCTAATCAAATCATTGATTAGTAATTGACCAACCCCCAAAAATAGATTGCAGAGAAATAGAAAATGTTGGCATTAGAATAAAATTAATCTGGATTTAAGTTTTTGACCATTCTACTTCCTACCTGTGCTCTTTGGCAAGTCATTTAACTTCTTTGAACCTTCCCTGTGTTGTTCAGGAGTTTTAAATAAAATTTAAAAATTAGCTTGCAAACTCTATGGCAAAGTTGCTGACACTTGGTAGTACTCGATATATAGACCATATTAGCAAATGGCCACCGCCGGTGGTGTTGGAATCAAAATGAGCTCTGAAACCAGAAAATTGCTTTCGAACTCTAGCTCTTCTTCCACTTACCAGTATCATAACCTTGCACAGTTCACCGAACCTTTCTGGGCCAGCTTCCTCACCTGTATAATGGAAATCAAGAGCTCCTGGAGTTAGTTGAGAATTCAATGATATTGCTATGGATTGAATTGTGTCCCCCACCCCCAAATTCATACGTGGAAGCTTTCACCCCCAATGTTACTGTATTTGGAGATAAGATCCTTAGGATGTAATTAAGGTTAAAAGAAGTCGTAAAGGTGGGGCCCTGATCTAATGGAAAAAGACACCAAAGCCCAGTGTGTATATCCCAGGGAAAGGCCATATGAGCAAACAGCAGGAGGCAGCCATTTGCAATCTAAGCAGGAAACTCTCATCAGACACCAACCGTGCTGGTACCCTGATCTCAAGAACTGTGAGAAACATTTCTGTTGTTTAAGCCACCTAGTCTATGGAATTTTGTTATGGCAGCCCAAGCGGGCTAATACAAATTACATAGCTAAATGCACATAAAGCCCCACAGGGCTTTCACAATGTTCTTTCTCATTTTTCCTACTCCAATAAAGAGAAGGTTAAGAATTATTATTACTAGGAGTTTAATTCAATTCTGCAGTAACTTAGAATTAACCCAAAGCAATCACATTGCCAGTAGAAACATACTTTACCTGCATAATTTCTTCCAAGTGCTGGAGTGATGTGTATCTAGACCTGTTGTTCTGGAGTTCCCCGTTTGGAAACAGATGTGAAAGAATTAAAGATCTGTGCAGCCCAGCTGGCTGGTGTGACTCAGTTGGTTGGGCACTGTCCCCTGCAACAGGAGGTCACCAGTTTGATTCCCAGTCAGGGCACATGCCTGTGTTGCGGGCTTGATCCCCAGTAGGGAGCATGCAGGAGGCAGTTGATTGATGTTTCTCTTTCACTGATGTTTCTATCTCTCTCTCCCTCTCCCTCCTCCCTTTAAAATCAATAAACACACACACACACACACACACACACACACACACGACTTGTGCAAGGCAAATGCAATTGGGCATCTTCACTACTGCCTCCTGTAGATGGCACTCTGAAAATAGACAATGACAGAACGAAGAAGTGGTGCCATATCCAGGCATGGGAGCAAGCATATGTGGGTTTGTAAATCTACTAAAACACATTTACATTTTTCACCTTCCCAGTGTCATCCAATGGAAGATGGCCATGACTGGAAAATGGCCTCTTATCAAGGGGAGAACAGTGTTAGACCCTATGAAGCTGTCGCCTCTCTCAGAGGAGGAGGCAAGTTTTTCCTCAAGAGAGATATTTCTCTTCTCAGTGAATTGGAGCCTGGATCTCCCAGTGAAAGGGTGAGTCATTTGGTATTATTAGCAGCAAGACGAGTACAAAAGAAAAAATAAGGCATTAAAAAATTATTTCTCCCAAATGCTTAAAGGTCGTCTTTATCTGCCCCCAGGAGCTTTCCATTACTTTTTGGCCACTTCTTTCTTCCCTCCAGGCACTCAGCTACTTACTACTTGCTGTATGTATCCCATACTTTTCTCCTTCTACTCTTTGTTCATCTCCTTCTCCTATGAAGTGTTTATCACCAACCTATTGTTGGGACATATTTCTCTTTGGGCCTCATGTTTCTATGTGCTTTATGAGCAAAAGCATTGACTATTTTTTGTTCTGGACTATCTTTTCAAAGATGTTTGTATAGAAAGCAGCCTTAGAAGATAAAGATAGTGTTTCCTTCAAGAGTAAAGGCACCTACTGCCCATTATAAAAGATTTGGGTTCCCTAAAATCAGGGTTTCTCTTCTCCAACACAACCCACTGCACATGCAGTATTATCTGACCCTCTTTACATTGTCCTGTGGGAGTTAGAACTCAGGGAACAAACATTTAAAAATGCTCTAATACTCTTGGCTACTGCTATCTCTATGAATAATAAACTGTTATTCACCCTACAGTTTCATGTGTTCTACCAGCACCCATGAAACTGGAGCAGGCTATGTCGTTAGCTTTCAAGTAGGTAAAATCTCAACCGCTCCACAATTCTTGACACAAATTTCATCGCTGCACACCCAGATTCTACTTGTTTTTGGAAGTTTACTTCAAATTCCTCTCCTTCATAAAGATATCATGGTTAGTTTTTGATCCCATGTAAAATAGGAATGATAATAGTGTCTACCTATTCAGGTCATTGTTGAGATTAAATGAATAAACTACAAGTGCTATAAATTACTTTTTATTTTGTATGCTACTAGTTTATTAAGCAATATTATTTCTTCTACTAACCTGTAGCTTTGTTGGGAATAAGAACGCTAGTGGATTAATCTCAATGGCCCTCAAATGCCTAGCACAAAGAAGGAACTAACTTTTTAAGTAATTAATTCATTCAAATACTTGCATTGATCACCTATTATATGTTAGCATGTTCTTTGCATGAGTCATACATCAGGATTTGGGGATTAGAATTTGGTAAAAGCACTTGCTTATATCATTCAAGTCAAAACAGGAAACTGCTGAATCATATAAGTCTCACGAGTATTGCACTTGATGCTTAACTTCTTTAAAACAATATAATTTTCTCCATTGTTGGCAATAGGTCAGAAAAAAAAGATTATATCATTTTTGTGGGTTTTTTAATTGGTACACTATTAGGTTGATTTAGCTAACCCCTTTCTTCCTTGTTTATTTGACAATTCTGTGCATCTGAAATTTTCCTAACCCAAGCCAGGCTCCCACACACAGTCTTCAGCTCTCTGCCCATGGAAATCAACTTTCTCCTGAAGACAAGTCTCCTGGTTCAATTTGGTTATTGGACTCCAGCCCACATCAGGTTTTGGCATCTGACGCTGATAGAAAAGGTCTCAGCATTGTAAGAGTAGGAAGGGTGGAGGCATCCCAATGACCTCACCCTTTCATCAAATGAATAGGTCTCTCCCAGATAACAACCGTTCTGAAACATGCCAGGCGGAAGGGAAGGGCCAGTTTCCAAAAATCAGCAGCCCCACTACCCATTCATTCAATCCCAGGCCTTGGTGCCCTGAGAAAATCATTTTGCTAAACTGTGGCTTCAGCTGCTCTGACACTATGCAAAATACATCGTCATCTCCCTAAGAGGTGTCTGGAAAGACAGAAACATAGCCATAATTATAGTCACATGTGCCACAACAAAAATGAGCATAGATATGTGTCAAAGGAGATCTTTTTTCTTCTTCCTTGACACCTCTCCGTATTGAAGAGACAACAGCAATCTTCAGATATTGCTTCTGCTTCCCCTTGCAGGGATCCTATTGCCAATTTAATTTCCTCTCTGTGCTTATTTTTTTCTAACTCAATCAGCACAAAACATAAGCAACAGTAATCATAACAGTTTAGATGTGCACAGCAGTATGACAGCTATCCAGGGAGACACTCTCCTGATGTCACATGGCCCGAAGGAGCGGGAAGGTAGCCTAAGTGTCAGGGTCCGCAGGTGTTTTCCATCCTGCAAATCACCCTCACAAACATTTCCAAGATTACATTTCCAAACAAAGCCAACAAGCCTGGCACACATAGGGACTCAAATGTATTATCAGAATCAAATAGAGATGTATGTATTCAACTTTAAGGAAATATAATATAATATTATCGGTATAATAGCACGTCTGATGCTGACTTCAGACTGATGTTGGGGTTAGAAGTTTTGCTGTCCCTTTAAATCACCTAAATAAGATGGGCCTGCAAGGCTCCAATGCCAGCATTTTAAAGGAGTTACATTATCTGCCTCAGTGAACAGTGGGTCACATAGAATTAGTCAGAAGTAAGAAGCTTCCTGCAGTCACCAAGCTCTGTTTGTTTTTCAAAAATAAAGGAATGCTTTTCTATTAACAAAGAGAATGCGCTCTAGTGAAACATCTTTTTAGGGACAGAAATTTGGCAAATGAATGCAGAAATAGTACAAGCAGCATTATAATGTAAAATGATTTTAAATTATTAAAATCATCGATGTATCTAGATAGTTGATGAATATTTATCGATTCCTTACCTTTCTGGTACTTAGAATTAGTTGCTGAAGAAGTTACTGTGGAGGTTTCAGTACTGAAATGGCAGCTCTCTTTAGGGGGTGCCCTGGGGTGGTGATGGCACTTGGGGGTATAGAGTGAGAAGTCCATCTAAGGGTCTCTCTAGGCCCCACCGCTCCCCACCCAACCCGAGGGGACTTGGGAGTGTTCCTCTGGGCTCTCATGAAGAGGCCAAGTTTCTCAACATCTTTTTACTTCAAAGGATCCTCTCCTTACCTGCTCTTTCTCCTGCCACTCCTGTCATTGGGAACTAGTCCTTCCTACCAATGTGAGATAAGTGGAAAACTAGAAAGAGCTACTTGCTTGTCACCTGGATTTTCCTTTAAATGCAATCAACTTGTCAATCCACAAGTGACACTTCTCTCCTTATCAGATCTTTCTTGGGGCACCTGTGGTTCTGAAGACAAGACCTGTGTATTACCACCAGACCACACCCACTCACGTAATGTTGTATCCTGAGCCTGACCTCTCTGAACTTCCATTTTCCTATCTCCTAAAACATCTGTTCTCCCTGTGCGATGCAAAATGAAACAGTGAATGGGAAAGTGCTTTGTGGAGTGGGGCGCAAACACAGGGATGAGGACAATGATGGCGATTGCTAATAGCATGTGGTTCCAGACACTCTACTCCCAGAATGCTTAGCGCCTCTTGACAAGGTCGGTGTCAGAAGGCACTCTGATTTTTCACCCCATTATAACTTAAGCTCCAGGAAAGTGAGCTTATTTTGTTGCTGTATCAATAGTCACCCAAGGAGTATTTATTTAATAAGTAAAAGAGTGAATTAATGTTTCACATATGCTGCCAAGTTCTTTTCCTATTTACTTATTTACTAACATCAGCATAAGGAGTTGATTTGCCAGAATCCTTACCAAAATTCAGTTGAAAACCTTTATGCTAACTCTTAAATACTTCAAGAGTGCACTTAAAAAAATTACTGTTTGCCATGCTGTTTTATTGGAGTACAGACATTACATAGCATCTTAAATGTCATAAAGTTAGAAATGATGAGCAAAAATAAATATTGTATTCCATTCAATGGGCGAGAAAACAGGAGTCCAGAGATGTGAAGTTTCTTGCCTCTGGTATGGTGATGGTGGCATCGGCAGGGTGATGATCACATGCTTTGCCTCTTGGTGACACCACCTCCCACTTGTCTCCAGGGACATGGGTGGGTGAGTATCCCCTGCCTTTCTGACTTTTGCTGGATAAGGAAGGCTTTCTCTGTTGGGCCACTTAAGTGGGTGTTGTCATGTCACCCTCTAGTGGCTTCTGTCAAAGCTCCAAGAAAGGGAAGAAGAGGAAATAAATGGGAATTGGGGTCACACAGATG
>NW_006300104.1:473472-480930 GCF_000327345.1 Myotis davidii | reverse complement strand
AAAGAGATTAAAGTAGAAAATACTTACCCAGTCTAGTAAACCAACAGCTCTAATTAGGTACTGAAGGGGTAAGCTGTAATAATTAATAATATGTCATCACTAATATCAGCCTTATACAGTGATTCCTCACTAATACCATCAATAGGTTCTGCCACTTTAAGTGAAATGATGTGTAATAAAACCAATTTTATCATAATCTAAGTTCTTATGGCATCTTATCAACGTTATAAGAAAATGACCTCAAATGATGATATTGGAGGACCTACGGCCCAAATTGCCAACTGGATAACTTCACCTCTATTTAATTGTCCAAAATTAAGTTTCTTCTCCACTCTCCCACTTCCTCTTATTTTCTGTCTTCATTAATACCACCCAGTGGTCAGATCCAGAAGCCTACAAGTCAGCCTAGACTTGTGCTCTCACTCAGCCCTCACCCCCAACATCTAACCAGTCACTGAAGTCTACTGATTCTGCCCCCTCTCTTTCTTACTGCCTCAGGGCCTGTCCTTCTCCTCTGCTTTATACTAAATGGAGACTCCTAACTCCCATATCTTTGCCTTTGGATTTTACTCAATGCATCCTCCACCTGCTGTCAGAGCAATCATTCCCAAATGAGTAATATTATTTCTCTGCTCAAAGCCCACCGATGGCTCGCCCTGAACTGTAGGTTAACTTTCAGAGGTAGATTAGCAAGCAGGGCCTTTCATGATCTGGCCCCTGAATGCCTATTGTAACTATCTGCTGTCTCTTCCTTCCCTTCCCTGCCTCCACTTACCCAAAGCACATACATGCTCTTTGATCCATTCAAATTGATGTAGTTTGGTTCTCTAGATGAATCCTGGTGTTTTATATTTCTGGAACTTAATACATGAAATTCCTCTGCCTCAAATATTTTCTGATCCCTTTGGGTAATTAAAGATCACTTTCCCCTTATAAATCTAATCTGGCTTGGAAGCTCTCCTCTGTTTTCTGGGAATGTGATGCTTTTGTGCCCTTGAACTTACAAACTATCATGGTCAGTGTCCCCACTGGATCATCAGTTTCCCAAGAGAATGCACCATGCTTTAGTCAACTTTTAACCGCGAGGCCTGGTACAATGTTTGGAGCAGAGTAAGCCTTCATTAAATATTTGTGGATTCAATAAATTTAGAAATGAACAAATATATGACAAATTTAACTCCTGTTTTAGAAAGTAAACATATTAAAATCATAGTTAATTGATAATTTACTATGGTTGTGTACATGTTTTCATTGGGGCAGCTTGGTGAAAGGTATACGAGAACACTTTGTGTTATTTTGCAACTTATTGTGAGTCTTAAAATATTTTAAATAAGCCAAATAACTTTGTATAGCACTTAATTTCCTTTAAGTTATTTAAAAATCAGCATGCTTTTTTTAAAAAAAAAATTCAAATCAGTTGTTCTATTTTCCCTTAAAGAAGAATGGATGGCATCTTCGGAGACTCTCTTAGGAAAACTTAGAAGGCATTTTGGTCATTGTCACCTACTCCTTCCTCCCATGGCCAGCCAGAGGAATTTGTAATTTCCTTTGTCCAAAGACAGCCTATAATTCAAAAAGACTTCTCTCTTTTATCATCTGAGGACAAGAGCCAGGTTTTAAAAATATGTGCACTCTAAGCACTGGACATTGCGATGTACTGTGCAAACCATTGGCAGCAACAATAGCTTCAGTGCTTCTAGAGAAAGGGAGCATTTCTAGGTTTTCTATTTTCCACCCAGTCAGCTGGCTCAAGGGCAATATCAGGGCCACTGACCAAACTCTAATCTCAACTTATAAAAGGTTCTATCGGGATAACAAAGGAGGCACATGGGTCTCTTCGTCTGGAAGGAGCAGGTCAGATTATACTCTTACAGGGTAATGGACTGAAGTTTATCGCCACCGTCTTAGTCAACCTGGGCTGCTACAATAACACCGTAGACAGGGTCTGTGAAATAGCAGACAAGTATCTCTCACAGTTCTGGAGGTTAAGAACAAGGTGCCTACAGATTCAGTATCGAGTAGGGATTTGGTTCGCAAATGACTGCCTTGTTGCTGTGTCCTCACATGGTGGAGAGGGCACTAATCCCATTTAGGAGGGCTCCACCTCATGACCTACTTACCTTCCAAAGGCCCCATCTCCAAATGCCATTGCTTTGAGGATTAAGACTTCAACATAGGAAGTTAGGAGGGACACATACATTCACTTCATAGCAATGACCTTTCCCTCTTTTGTAATGACTTACCAAGGCTGTGCAAAGAGAAACAGGATACAGAGCAAAGTAGAAAGCAACCCGAGAATGGAAACATGATGAGACCTGTTTAAGGGAAGCATGCTCTTCCCTCTTCCCAGAACATTTTACTCATCTTCACCGGCTAAGTCCTACCAGACATTTCTGTTATTAACCTCATCCCAGAAGCTCTCCCTGAGCCCCCAGCCCCTGCTATCCGTTTAGAGACTGGGTACATGCCCCTCCCTCATGCTCCACCAACTCTGTGCACTGTTCCCTCTTAGAGCACCTGTGACACATATGAATCGTAGTCACTTGGCTCTTCTGTCTGTCTCCCCCATTCAGCTATGATTATGTTTCTTAAGGGCAAGGACTACAAATTGTACTGCCAGTGCTCTCAGACACGCAAATATCTGTTAAGAAAACGGAGTGTTATGGTTACAGGTGAGACTCAAGGGACCAGTCTTTTCTAAACCAACAATTCTATCTGTGATTCTGAATTTCCCCCCGAACTGTTTTTGTTGGCAATATGAAATCCGAAGTGAGCATTCAACCAATTGAATGCTTAGCTAAGCCAAAACCAAAGCAAGACATCACGATAACCTCAGGAGACTTGGAAAACTGTATTATTTCACAAGAAGAACACTTCCTATCAGTAATATACAATGAGTTGCCAACCAATCTGCTTTCCTGGTGGCCTGGGACAATTATAGGATTGTTCCACCTGGGATGGTTCCACTGTGCAGTAAGAGTAGGTAACCTCTGGCTCTTTGGAATCCACGATTCCCCGAGCTGAGCATAGCCTGCACTGCTAGTATGCTCTTTATCTCCCTCTTGAAGACCAAAATTGCATCTGTGATGTGCACCTACACAGAGCAGATGTTCAGTGGCTTTACATAAACAAGCAATTCCCCCAAATGAAGACTTGTTCCCACCAGTGCAGTTAATTAATCTGCCAGTTAATCAACAAATGGTTATTGAAGAGCAGGCACTATTCCAAGCAGTAAACAAGCGAGAGAGAGAGAGAGAGAGAGAAAGAGAGAGAGAGAGAGAGAGTTGCCTTCAAGGCGCTCACACAATTCGAGGAGTATGAATGCACTGGTTGATGATAAACATACAAATTACAAGAAATATCCAAGGTAATAGAAAAAGGATTTCCTGACTAAAGGAAATAACAGTTAGGTCTTTGCTTTATTGAGTGTCTGGCTCTGGGCCAGTGAAAGCACTCGTTGTAAGGATTATTATTGTAAAGAATTTGTTGTAATTAGGTAAACCAAGTACTATTAACTCTGAACTACATGGATATGGAAATAGGAAACCTTCTTTGAAATGGCATTGGCAGCTATGGGATTTTGCCTGTGGCTTGCAATGGGATTTAACATAGAACTGTGTTATTTGGCACAAAAGGAATTTTCCTCTTTCCCCTGTTTGTCTCCAAGGAGCAGTATTGGCTATTTAATACATGTAAAGAAGTAAAAACTTGACTGGTTGAAAGAAAATTAGTGCACATTTGTTTCTCTGTGTCAGCCTATGAGAGAGAGAGAGAGAGAATGTTTTTCTGTGTCAACCTATGTTTTTCTGTGTCAGTCTATGGACTGAAGTAACACATTCAGTCCTAGCACAGAACCAGATACATACCATGAGTGAGACCTTGTCAAAGGAGATAGAGCTGGTGTCTACTGTCAAGTCTTTCCACTTCCCTCTCGTCCCATCTGCACAATTTTTTATGTATCTGTGCACCACCTGGCCTCTTACTTACATAATATCTTTCTCTAAGTCAACTCACATTTTTTTTTTTTACTTAAAAAGCAAATTCGATGCCACCATGGATGGAAAACCAATATCATTGCCATAAATAGAACACAATCATAAAACTCAATACAATACATGAAGCAATACCACCATATTCTAGCTAGATAGGTTGCCTGCTGAAGGCTCTAATTCTTGAGGTCCCCTTCTCTATTAAAAAGAGAAACTGGTGACATTCTCTTAGAGACATTCCAGTATGAGACCGAAGCATCTTTCTCATGGCCATTAGAAGAAATGCCTGAGACCTGAACAGGGAATTACCTTTCTCCCTCTGTGATCCAATGGTCTTATCATGTCCACGGATGAGTTTAAGTAACTATGAATGGAAGACTCCCTACGCTTCGGGAAACATTGGACTGATGGCCTTGAGAATGCCTTCCTGCGCTTAAATGGCACAGTCCTCTGTGTCTGAGACATACCCTCTAGTCAGAGGCAGGGAGGAGGAGTGCCATTGGAAGCCTCCCAAAGGTCAGCTAAGGCTTCCACTTCTCCCATCCCTCAAATGTTGTTTCCCAGTCACGTCCCGTTGTCTGTTCTCTACCTGGTAAAGGTGGAAAACTCTCTTTAACAACACAGGGGGAAAAATAAGGTAAGATCAGTTACATAACCAGGAGTCTTTGTGGTCCAGGACAAATGGAGGAAAATCTTAGCTCCTCAGCTAAGAGTTCAGCTCACATGACAGCTGGCATTAGGGTATTTGAAGCATCTCTCATAGAGCTAAGATAATAAATCTTAATGGAATATTTCACTTTTCATGTTTGGAACTCTATATACAGTGCCTTCTGTCCCTTATGCACCACTTTATTCCTTGACAGAATTACTGTTATTTAGACACACCTTGAGTCCCATACTTATTCTCAGACACATAAAATCTTTATCATAGGGCCAAGACACTCCCAGGATTTGCCAGTTTGTGAAGAAAGAGAGAAGCGCTGAACAGGCCTAGCATTCTTAATGAAGCCGAGGAGGAAAGTCAGTACATCCCCTTGGGTTATATTTATAGGCTCGCGATCTATGTTTTTGTTGACTGCCCTGTCAGTCTTTCTACGTCGTCTCCTCTTTGGCTTTATTCAAGCAAGGAATTAGTTATAATTTAAGTTAAAAAATTTAATGAGTTTTAAATTTTGTTTTAATTGTTTATGAAAGACGATTTACTTCTGGGTGCTCAGATATTGTTTGCCTAAATCAGTGGTCGGCAAACTCATTAGTCAACAGAGCCAAATATCAACAGTACAACGATTAAAATTTCTTTTGGGAGCCAAATTTTTTAAACTTAAACTATATAGGTAGGTACATTGTTATTAACTTAATTAGGGTACTCCTAAGGCTTAGGAAGAGCCACACTCAAGGTGCCAAAGAGCCGCATGTGGCTCGCGAGCTGCAGTTTGCCTACCACGGGCCTAAATAATTTCATTAAAGGTAGTAACATAAAATTTCTATGATTTCAGAAAGATAGCTCCCTCTTGTGGCCAGAGTAGTTTTTGCAGCAAATTCTAGAGACAGCTGAGTTCTTCGATGCTGAAGAGCTGGGTGAGATTTTACAGAGGAGGTAACTGAAACCCAGTGAGGACAACTAGCTTTCTCTGTTTGTATCTGGCTGGTGACAGAGCCAGATCCAGTATCCAGGTTTCCTGTCTCCCAATCAAGGGCCTTTTTCTCTATATTTTAAAAGTGTAATTACACTCTGGCGAGATGTCTTTTCTCAAGGTTCCCACGTTCTGCTGCCGCTAAGCAGAGCTGGTAGAGAGCCCACCTTTGTCTGGGCAGGCAACATTCTCCCTGATGTGAAAGCTGCTTTTTGGTGCGTGTTCTCTATGAGGCAATGAACTATTCATCAGAGCTGGGCTACAAGCTCTATTTCATGTACCTGCCAGCAGTTTGACCCAGGAAGCAAGGACTCCCTGCATTCTGTGGGGAGCAGCCATCACCTATCATCACTTGGATGCTGCTTCTTGTCTAACTGTCTCTCATCGTTTGGGGGGCTTGTGGTGGCCATGGGTAGGTAGGGCCAAACACACCCACCCCCGGCTTCCTGTAAGGGCCCAGATTTGTAACTACTAGAAATATGATAGAACTCTCCTGAGCCTTGCGACTCAAAATGTGTTCCGTAGACCAGTCCCATCAATATCACCTGGATGTCTCCCAGAAACACAGAATCATCTTGCAAAGAAACACCTTCTGATTTAGTAGATCTAGGGCAGGGGTGGGCAAACTTTTTGACTCAGGGGCCACAATGGGTTCTTAAACTGGACCGGAGAGCCGGGACAAAAGCATGGATGGAGTGTTTGTGTGAACTAATATAAATTCAAAGTAAACATCATTACATAAAAGGGTACGGTCTTTTTTTTTTTTCAATAGTTTTATTCATTTCAAACGGGCCAGATTCGGCCCGCGGGCCATAGTTTGCCCACGGCTGATCTAGGGGCTGAAATCCTGCATTTCTCAGGTGCTGTCAATGCTGCTGATTCCCTAAGCCACACGTTGACCAGCAAGAGTAAATTAAGTCGCTTACCCAACTCATGCAACACACATCACAGTCCTGTTTGTTCTGTAACTGGGTACAACTTGCAATTTGCTTATCAAAGTGAAGGAAATTATAAGCTCTTGGATCTCATAAGCTTGTGAAGGGAGCCATCATCAACACAGCCTAATAAATCATGCTCTGCTCCATGTAGGTTGTAGTCACCCGTGACTAGAAAGACATTAATTCGTGGATCCCCAAAGACACTTCGTATCCTGCCCATGCATCTTACCTCTCAGTCTATCATATAACCTCAAGTCTATAAGTCAAGAGAGTTTCCGCTTAGAATAAGATTCAAGGTCAGCAGATTTACACACTCAGCCTCTGCTCTCTGTGAATAACTCATTAGGTCTCCGTGAACTAAATGATCTATTCCTAACAGACTCTCCCAGTAGAAGCATACATCAGTCAGCCTGCACTGACCATGCAGCAAACAAAGAACCAGGAAGCGAGGATGTTTGGGGAAAAAATAAAGCAGCACCAGGAAGCTGAATGGCCCCAAAAAATCCAGATATTCCTGCAATGATTCTGGTGACATGTGAGAAAAATAACATTCGTTTGTTCACATTACGTGATTGATTTGGAGCATAGAGATAAATGTTTCTCAACCTTATCATATTTTGAATACATTAATTAGGGATCATAGCCTCAAATTTTGGTCTATTATGCCCAGGATAAATGATGAGACTTTTGGAAAAGCAGCTCTAGTGTATTTCTGAATTGATTTTGTAAATAATCACCCTTAGCAAAGCCAAAACCGAGACTTCTTATCCCCGCTTGAGAAATGCACCTCTACTTGGTCAGATGCCCTTGGAGACAGCCTCTGACACGGAGATTTGCAGGGAGCTGGTTTCCTGCAGAGCACTGTACGGAACCACACCTGGGGGGGGGGGGGGCTGG
>NW_006300104.1:462708-473460 GCF_000327345.1 Myotis davidii | reverse complement strand
CTAGGAAGCAGAGGCCCTTCTGAGAAGGACTGGTTAGACAAGGAATTAACCTGAAATGCAGTGACACGAGTGGCTCAGGTGACCCCACCAGGAGCCCTGAAGTGGGGATGGGCTTTCATAAACGTCACAGATTGAAGCTAGGAGACTGCATTTTTATCTGTGCAGGCATTGGATAGGGACTGCCCCTACGGGGAGGTGAAACCTTGGCTGAGGACTACCTAGGATTGAGAATTTCCAGGCAGGAATCAGGTGTGAGGGGAGCCTACCATAGCCAACAGGCTTGGAAAGGACCTCAGGGAAGGAGCCCTGGTCCTGAAAGGATGGAGAGGGAACCCATGAGCAGCACACCCCGGCACCCACTTCAGTGGCCAATTACACAATTTCATCTTCTCCTTCCTCAATACTATCGATGCCTTGAAGCTGCTGTCTTTTGGCTTTTGAGATATTTGTCTAACAAAGTAGAATTATCCAGGCCAACTTTTAAAAGTGCCTGCACCCAGTTCCTACTCTGGATTGATGGATTTTAATGTGCAGCCAGAGTTGAGACCTCCAGGCCTACCAGATCAGACATAACTCAAATCTGAAGGACATTCATGTCCCTTAACATGTACGTGCAGCGTCTCAGGATTACATGTGGCTGGCATGGGGCAAGGCTGCGAGCTGAGAATTCCAGCCACCGGAGCACCAAAGGGATTAATTAGAGATGTCTAAGGTGTTTAGGGGAATGGAATGGCCAACGTAAACACATGCACCAGCACCTCGGTCAAGCTGCCATCTCCTAGGACTTCACAGATGAGTTTCATTGGCTAGATTTTAAACGTTTGAAGCTTATAGCTTGTTTCTTTTTCTTTCTGTAGCTCATAGTTTGTTTCTCTTTCTTCTTATTTTTGGTTCAATGTCTGCCTTTGGGTCCTCGTATAAAGGAGGCTTTTATCCACCTAGCTCTTGTAATCCCACCAGTTTTGGCTGAGGTACAGCAGTAGCTAGCCTTTCATAGAAGAACAAACTATGCATGGAGCCTCGCTCAAATCATATTCCCCCAAACATAACAGTCATATGCTGGAAAAATAAAAGCTCCATCAATGCAGGCCCTACTCTAAGACACCAGCTTTATGAAGTCCGTGTTCCTAGGATGTGCTTTTCTAGTGTTCTGTCTTGTGGTTGTGTGTGTATAGATACTTGTTTTGTACCATGAAAATATTCAAATATACGATAGAACATTTCAAATAGAAATGTAGAAAAAATAGTATATTTCACTCTTATTCATCACCTAGCTTAAATAGTTATCAATATGTGCCCCATCCTGTTTGTCTTTTTCATTAAGACCTACAATTTATGCCTCGTTCCCCCGCAAAAAACTGGATTCTTTTGAGGCAAATCCAAAATACTTTAGAAAAGACATGCTTCTTAATCCTTGTCAACATTACTAATTCATCAGCACATCTTCTGAAATTGATGTGAGCCATCAGGCTATATCAGAAAGGGAAGATTGCAGAATTACTCACTCAACAGACAGATATTGGGCACCTAACACATGCTTGTTACTTGGGAAGAAAATAGAATTGGACATGGTATTTGTCTTCAGGAGTTTTAAGTTGTGTGTGCGTGTGTGTGTGTGTGTGTCTGGAGAGGGAGGCAGGAAATGAAAAGCATAGAGTTGGCTACAATGCAGTCTGTGACTGTTGTGGGCAAGGGAGGACAAAGGTTTGGGGAAAGCTTTTTGTCAGAATGGATTTCTTGATTGGATTTTAAAGATTTATCGCCAAATGAAGACTTGGAGGTTGAAGGAAGTTCTAAGCAGTGGGGAGAACCCTATGAAACTCCTAATTCTGTAACATGTTAATGCCCATATGCCCATCTGTTGAAATTGCTTTGTCCAATCAGCTTTCCTAAGGGGGGCATTTAGCATCACCCTGATACTTGACTACAAACAGCCACTCTTATTCCAGACAGAACCTCCAAAATGAATCTAGTCACAATGAGAGAACAGGTCTACATCTATGACCTCTTTGACATGCTGCAGTAGCATTTATAGCTTAGATCCTGCTGGCCCACCTAGGAGAATTCTCCTTGGACATGGAAGGGGGTATATGTGGATCTGGGCAAATCAGAAGGGATATCCTGTGCAGGGTGACTCAGTGCCATCATCTCTGCACCAGGTAACCCAATGGGTCAATTGGATTTAGTGTTTGTGGTGTAATGTGAAAAGGCAGATGAATGATAGCTGATCTGCCAACTAAATCAATTAAATAGGATCTCTGAATGTTGAATTTTTTTTCACATGTGTGCCCATAAAAACATTGTTAAAATATTTACAGGGAGAAATTGGAATACCACTAGACAGTCTGTATTCAGAGGCATTTTGTTATATATACAGTAGTTCATAGACTCAGATATTAATTACAACAATATTGCTAACTTCTATTAAGAAATTACTATGTGAAGTAACATGCTAAATCCCTTTTTATAAATTATTTTATTTAATCCTCACAACAGACATATGAAGTAGATGCTAGAATTATACCCATTTTGCAGATAAAGACATTGACAGAAAAAGTTTTAGGAATTTAGCCGCAATCATACAAGCAGTAAGTCTGGTGTTTGAACCTAGTATGATTTCAAAGCCCACACTATGCAATGTACCTTCACTATAGATTTTTTGACATTTCATGATTTCCATGTAGAGTCAGGCTATGTCATAGGTCATTTTGAGGCTGGGAAGCTTGCTCTGGAAAAATCACTTGACCCTGATAGCTTAAGACCAAGAAGATGTGTCTCTATATAGATGTCAATACTGTATTCTCTGTAATAACCACTACCCCAAATTGGACGGGGCTTATATTGTCCGCAACACAGTAATGGTTATGTCTGTGTGTATATACAAGAGGTGTGTGTGTGTGCATTGCATCCATATGATAGGCTCTTTTTCAGCCATGAAAAGACATACTTAAAAATAGAGATACAGAATATATTTAAACTATTTAAGTGAAAATATTAAAATATGATTAAAAATTACATGTGTATCCATATATGTATAACTATATACATTATACACATATACGTATACACACATATATATATACAATTTGCCTAATATACACACACACACACACAAACACACACAAACACACACACGTACAGGTTTCCCCACATCTGAAAGCACAGTTTTTATGAAAGTTTGTTATATCACTTTGCTTTTATGAAAGGCCTACATTAGTATGGTAATATAAAAGTAAAACTCTTCTTCAGATCTCTTTTGGTTAGTAAAAATAGGCATTAATGTATGTCTTTCATAAAAAATTATATATCTACATCTACATCTACATCTACATATACATATACATACACAGATACAGATACAGAGAGATAGAGAAACATATGTGCCAAGATAGTGATTAGGTCAGACATGTTTGGGTGAGAGTATGGAATATTTTTACTTATTTTACTGTTTTTTTTTTATAATAAACTTACACTGATCCAATAAGAAAAGGACTTTTTATGTGTAAGTATATTTATCTCTATCTTTGATATAATTAAAACTTCAGTTGAAGAATGTTTTATAAATGTAAGAGAATCATGCACTTTTACAAATTGGATTTCTGTCCCACTGCTACTGCTATTCCGTTTTATTTTTAATCTGGGATGAAGATTCCAATAAAGCTCTATATTGAAATGCTGTGATAAGCACTCCTAGTCTTGTCTTTATCTTGACCCATTTCTAAATGCATTTAACAGAAAATAATGAATACATTGCCTTTCTTCAAGCTCCTGGAGGCCTTTCCTTTGCTGATACTTGTCTGACATAGTGAAAACAGTGGTCATATAGTCCACATTTGCAGGAGGACACACACTACTGTACAAGATGATTAGAGGTTGCAATATATTCTGTGTTAAATACTCTGCCACAGTTCAGTGTTACAGTTTCCTGCCGTTTTGTATGAATTCATCCTTCGTGCATACTGCAGCCTCAAAACTGTATTTTCTTTAAATAATGCAATGAAGATATTAAATAATTAAAGCTGCAGATGAGAATTATTAAGAACTTTAAGCAGAAAAGAAGGGAAGAGTGAAAGGGAAGAAATGAACATTTTTAGAGAAAATACTTGAGATCTTTAATGTATCTGCTATTTAAAGAGAAACAACTTGAATGAGAACCAAAGGGACAGAGGAAATGGCCATTCTTTGTCAGAGAGGAAATTGGTGATTTTTATTGATTGTCTCATTTGAGAAAGTCTCTAATATTATTGATTAAATTGCAGCGTTCCAAGTAAATTTTAAATTACTCTGTAGACCTATCAAGCACCCGTCAGGATGCTCAAAGTCAGTTGGAAACATGGCCCTCTTCTCTGGTTTCTATGGAAGCAAAAGCTGCCTTGTGGGGAACCTATGGCAGACTGGCACTCTTTATGGGGAAGGTCAATGGTATTCCATTTCCTACCCAAGCTGGTTTTCTCCACATGTTGGAGACTAACAGATTATTTTGAATGAATTTTAAATGGCTCAGAGAACAGAGCACTTTTCTCTAATCCCATCAAGAACCCAGAACCTCACATTTTGCACAGATATTGACTTTTAAGCTTAAGGGATGACACAAAGTCATAAAGATGCATATTGGTTGAAGAAGAATTAATTGGTATTTTTCAACCTGAGGAGTTGAAGAAAGAACTTTGGTAAAAGATATTGTGGATCAGGGGTCCTCAAACTTTTTAAACAGGGGGCCAGTTCACTGTCCCTCAGACCGTTGGAGGGCCGGACTATAGTTTAAAAAAAAAACTATGAACAAATTCCTATGCATACTGCACATATCTTATTTTGAAGTAAAAAAATAAAACTTCAAAAAAAGGCTCTCCTAACTTCAAAAAAAAAGGCCCTACTAACTGCAAAAAATAAAAAATAATAAAAAAAAAATAGACCTCCTAACTTGAAAAAAAAAAAATCCGAACTTGTTCTTACCTTGGTCCTCAGGCAGCAGCAGGCTCTGCACAGGCAAGCTCATGACTGGTCAGATCACACCCGAGACAGAGAGGAGGGGAGTCCAAGAGTGCAGAGCACATTCCACACATGCGCACTGCAGCCCAGGATGAGTCGGCTGCTAAGCAACAGGCAGCGGTGGCAAAAACATCCCGTGGGCCAGATAAATGTTTTCGGTGGGCTGCATGTGGCCCGCGGGCCATAGTTTGAGGACCCCTGTTGTGGATGAAAAGGGGACCACATGCTAAACCTGACAAGCTCAGGGGAGGCTTGTATGGTGGTGGGCCTTACAAACTCAAAGACTAAAAGTAATCACATAGGATGGTCTGAACATAAAATTTCCCAAGTAAACGTGAATCATGGTGGGTAGTCACATTCTAGGTCTGTAGCTTCCTTGACAAAGTGCAATCTTAACCACGGGTGAGCCTGTCTGTTGTCTTTTTGCATCTAAGATAGCAGACTTGTGAAATGCAGAGTAATTTTCTTTTTCCAGACCCCCAGGGCAAACCCACTGCCAAGGAGCAGGAAACCACAGAACCCCTCATTGTTATCTTGCTCCCTGAATACCACCTCTATGTAGTCAATGGTAATTATTAACTGTCCTGTACCACTATACTCTATCCAATCCCAGGGATTTCCGGCTTTGCTTTCTCCTGCCCGCTTATCTACCACAAGGAATTTCATGTAACTGTCCTTATATCTCCTCCTTTTATTCTAGTGTATAAAATAACCTGCTGAGCTGCCATTCTCAAGAGCATTTCTCAATCTATTGAGATTTTGTTTTCTGGCAATTGTCATCAGTTTGGCTCAAATAAACTCATAAAAATTCTCCACAGGTTTGGATGTTTCTTAAGTAGACAGTATTTTTTAAAATTCCTTAAAAATTCTCCACAGGTTTCTTAAGTTAACCATATTTTTTTAAATTCCTAAAATCTTAAGATTCCTAATAAATGGCACTGAGAAATATACCAACTATTAGAATCATATGGTATTTTCATTCGACTCAAACCCAACCCCCCACCTACCTTTTAAAATTTACCTCCAGCACCCATGAGCTTGCTCAGACCACTCCAGCAGCATCTCCATCCCTTCACTTCACTGAGTGTCAGCACTTTTTAACAATTATACAAATTAAATAATAATATAATGGTTCAAGAGTTTTACCAGATGGTTGAAAGCTTTGTAAACATGGGCCTTCTATATTAGTCATTGATCATAGCACCTAGCCCAGTGTTCATAAAACAAAATTCAGCTGAGTACATTTTAAAGACCTAATTGGCTCTATTCAGTGATTCATGAGTTGGGCAGCATCCAATCTAGCAGATAGGAAGGAGCTGAGAGGAACTACACAGAACAAAAGACTTATAGGCAGAAGGGAGCAGGAAGAAGGAAGTTATACTAGACAAAATAGCAGATTGATATGTAAGTTTGCTTTCCCTATAGGGCAGCCATTCCAACATGTGGGTCGAGACCCCTTTGGGGGTTGAACAACCCTTTCACAGGGGTCACCTAAGACCATCGGAAAACACATATATAATTACATATTGTTTTTGTGATTAATCACTATGCTTTAATTATGTTCAATTTGTAACAATGAAATTGGGTGTCACCACAACATGAGGAACTGTTTTAAAGGGTCGCGGCATTAGGAAGGTTGAGAACCACTGCTATAGGGGATGGCAGGGGGCTACGGGCAGATTACCTAACTAATGCTCATCAGGCAACTCCTGATTGACTGGTTTATAATTCCATTTCTAAGAGAAGCAAAATTGTAATTAAGTCTGAGTTTATTGATGTGAGACTTAGCACAAGTGACTCTATTTAAGGCCCGTTTTCTTGTCTTCAACATCAGTATTGACTGACTGGCTAATGGAAGGATGGATGGATGCAGCAATATAGGTAGTTAGGGCGGTAGATTTGGGGAATGCTGTAGGAATGAAGGTAAGAGCTGATTCATTTATAATATTTATTGGCCCACTTCACTTGTTTAAATTATGTGCCTGGTTTCTCTAGGGTTTAAGGCTGCAAATTATTTTCTAATTTTTGGAGCATGAGAGACCCAAAGGATGTTAATTCATCCTAAAGAAAAAAAAATCTAAAATACACAGTCTTTATTCATGAAGAATAGTCTCTACAGTATTATTTACAACAATAAAAAATTGGAAACAATTTAAATGTCTTACAATGGAGTTTAGTAAATTATGCTACATCAACCCAATGGAGTATGGTCATTAAAATGATAATTACAAAGCCCATGGAGACATATTTATAGTATATATCCTGTGAGAAATGCAGAATATAAAAGTGTGTATGTGTTAGGTTTATAACTTAATAAAGATATGGTTGTTTTCAGGCCATACTTGGAGAGAGTATGTAAATATAAGAATAGCTATCTTTCAGCAATGGAAATATTACTCCATTTCTCCTTTTTTCAAGCTATCCTACATATGTTTCTTTATTATTATTTATGAAGATCAGGGGGATGAAAGACAGCATGTGATGAATAAATAAATTGGTAGGAAACTTGGAAACAGGAGATATGGGAAGAAAAATGGGGACAATGTGGGGTGAACAAATTGAATTTGCCATAAAGGGAAGAAGGAGATTCAGTTAATGCCACCTCACCCATGATCAATGTTTCCTGTGGCATCTGTCATCTATCCATTCATTTTTGCACTTATCTTTTTCTGTAATTCTCAGAGTTCAACTGATAATTTTGTGTGTTGGGTGTGTGTGGTAGAACAAAATTTGTAAAATAGCTTTATTGAGGTATAATGGATGTAAGGAGAGGGTTCAATTTTTTAAAAATGCACCTTGGACCATCAAGTAAAAACCACCCTGATCATTGAACCCAGTTATAAAATAGCCATGTTACTGGGAACCTTGAGACAACCCTTGATAAGCATGTTCATCATAATGATTCCAACAAGACTTCACAATAGCTTCGCATAAAACTACTGGAACTTCATCGTAATGAGTACATTGCAATTAATCACGTCTGCAGTTTCTAGGACGTGGATAAATTAGCAAGTGAAAAGGAAACCTGAATTCAGTCAGGAAAGGAGAAAAGCATTTGAGACACAATGAATCAGACGTCTGCTTTCTTCCTAGACACCTGGGGACGGAACTGAGAAATGACTGGACTTCCAGGCGAAGGGAGATGAGGGAAGAGGTGAGAGGTAACTGCTGCTTGAAGACTCAGGAAGCCCTTAGCTTTGAATTTTCCAGTCTCGCCTCCTCAACTAACAACACGAGAATTTTCCACAATGGATGACTGGTAAATGTGCAAAGAGCCAGGGCAGAAGTCTATATTATTATAGGGGCTTACCTTTGTAGCCACTGCTCTAACTCTGGGATGGTGGAATTAGCACAAAAACAGCCCAGGTCCTGTCACTCACTGAGCTGCGTGCAGCTGGAGAAATCAGATCAGCACCTCCTGTCCATATCTGTAAAGTGACTGCAATGACGGTGACAGTGTGGACAGAAGACAATGTCCCCACACATTTGGCAGGTTACTGTGAGGAGTAAATATGACAATAACCTGAAAGTACTTTAAAATATATGTATAAATCCCATATGAGTGCTCTGTCAACAATAGTCACCAAGATTACCCTGGGTCATTATTTATTCAATCAGTGTGATGGGGTTTACTTTCCCCCTGACTATGTAGATTCATCAGTGTCCTCTTGGCTCCGGCCTCAGATATTTTGAGGGAATTTTACTTTGAAATTCTAGGAAGAAAAAGGCTGGCTCCTGCCTAGACACCATTCCACAGAGTTTATCATTAAACATACAGAGAGCATGACTAACACAGGGGAAATTGCAACGTTCTAGGCCCAGTGAAGTAAAGGGGCTACTGGATAATAGAATATTGATTTGAGAATTTGCTTCAGAGCCATTAGTTTCCACACATAACTGGACCACGTCTGTTACCTCACATCTTCCAACTCATGAGACTCCATCTGCCCAACTGAGAGCTCCTGAACCCTGCCTCACACGTGCAGGTGGGTAGGAAACGTGTTTTCCAGGCTGTCGATGGCATTAAATGCAAAATCAGTTCCCTGTGGACTCAATTCTTTCATCTAGTCAATGCTGTGGCTTTGAATATTTCACTGATCTATAGCGGGTCAGCTTTTTTTACCTAGAAGTTTTAACTTTTGCTTTCCACCCAGCATCTAGCATCCAGCTCCCTCGAGCCTAGAATCCGTAACTTCCACCATCCCTTAACTGTTTTTTCTAATAACGCTTAGCCCACTTATGTAGAATGTCACTAAGTTTTATATTGCTGACATTTTCTGAAAAATTCTTTTCATTTTTTCATTTTTCTGCCAAAATGTCAACATGCAAATATTCCATGAATTTGCCAACTTGTCTCTGTATGTACACACACACACACACACACACACACACAAATGTATGACAAAGACTGGAATAAGAAATGATTAATGACACTGAATATATGGCCAGTTCTTTCTGCACAGGATTCAATCTATGCTTACCTTTCATAGTTCAATGTGTTACCAGACCTCAAAACAATGCTCTAATTATCCATAATAATAAAAGCATAATATGCTAGTCAGACTGGACATCCTTCTGGATGTCCTTCCTTCTGGACAAAGCCACAGTGGGCAGGGGCTGAGGCAGAGGCCGTAGAGGCCCCCGGCCACGAGCGGGTTCTGGGGCCAAGTCCCTTGCAAGAATTTTGTGCATTGGGCCTCTAGTCTATAATAATAAAAGTGTCATATGCTAATTAGGCAGGACGTCCTTTTGGACAACCTTCCAGATGAAGCTGGGGCTATGAGGGAAGCCTGGGTCCCAGGTGCCAGAGGGAAGCCGGTGCCCACAGCCAGGGGAAGGAAGGCCTACTCTTGTATGAATTTCATGAATCGGGCCTCTAGTTTTTTTAATAAATAAACAGCAGTACAAGAGAAAGATGTTTTCCTCATCCATCTCTAGAACGATGATGCACAGTATTTTCCTAAAATTTGATCTCATCTTCAGTTACAGAAGGCAATGTTTAGCATTTATACTGTGAATGTATACTACAGTTTTGTTTAGCATGTCTATGAAACAGGTTTTCACTGTTCATATTTGCAGAAAATTGAAGAGAGAAGCTGCCTCAGGGTTCTCTGGTGATTTAGTAGGCTCTTAGTTCCTGATATTCTTGGTATTCTGGGGGCACTCAGAGGACTTAAAAGGGTAGCACTTTCAGAGTCTGTTCTTTCTTTTTGTGGTGACTGGTTTTGAGCTGTCACAGGGAACTTTTAAACACAGAGCTAGGGAAATCTTACACTTTTTTTCAATTAGAAAGCCCGAAAAGCTTCCTGTTGAATTGTATTCCACTGCCTTTAGGAAAATAAAGATTTTTTTAAGTAAGGGGTAACCTTTTGGAAAATAGAACATTGCTGCCATTCTATGTACACTAGAGGCCCGATGCATGAGATTTGTGCAAGAGCAGGCCTTCCTCCCCGGGCTGCCGGCACCAGCTTCTCTCCTGCACCCGGGACCTGGGCTTCCCTCACAGCCCTGGCTTCATCCGGAAGGTCATCTGGAAGGACATCTGGTCTAATTAGCATATTATGTGTTTATTATCATAGACTAGAGGCCCAATGCACAAAATTCGTGCAAGGGTAGGCCTTCCTTCCCCCAGCTGCTGGCACTAGCTTCTCTCTGGCACCCGGGACCCGGGCTTCCCTTGTAGCCCTGGCTTCGTCTGGAAGGTCGTCTGGAAGGATGTCCGCCCTAATTAACATATTATGTTTTTATTATTATAGATAATAG
>NW_006300104.1:457503-461507 GCF_000327345.1 Myotis davidii | reverse complement strand
TTATTTGCAGTAAAATCTCTAGGGAACATTAACCCCCATTGGTCAGCTTCAAACTCCATTAACAATTTATTTGGTTCACAGAATCTCAGGTTAGAAGAGATCTTAAAGGTCCATTTCCAGCAAAAGATGTAGCAGAGAAAGAAAGGAGGCAAACTCTTCGCAGAATAACTCTCATTTACAGTTTCAAGATGAGTCCTAGGGAGTTCTTCACTTCTACCAAACTGCCCGGATTGCTATTCATTAATTTCACTGGAGGTTTCTTTCAGCGCTATGAGGGACCTTGGCAGAGAGGCCAAACACGAGTGGGGCCTCATTCTCAAGTAATATGTTGCTAAATATAAGGCAGCGTAGAACTTAAAACTGCCTGGTTTCCTGCCATGTGGCAGTTACAGAGGGAGGGTCCAGGGTCAAAGCTTGCAGCGCTCCTTTTTGCACACAGAAAGGGAGCGTTTGTGCAAGATTTGGATCCGCTCCTATTCCAATGTCAGTGATGATTTTGCCCTTACCGTTACTGCTCTGTCAGTTCCTTGTCCCTGAGGCTACTGAGACCTTGATAACAGGGCAGATGTCATAAAAGATTTTTTTTTTTCTGCAGCTTTTGATCCTTACCTGGTGACTTCACTCTGGTCAATTGATATAATCACGGAAGTGAATGAGTTCAAGGTAGGAGGCAGGATGTGCCTAAAGCAGGCACAGGATGTGCCTGTGCATCGATGGGGGATGGGCTTCTTTGGCATTGTCTAGGTTTAAGAATCATACTCTTTGAGAATGCGCACATAATTGAAGTGGAAGAGAACTATAGAAGCCATGGACAATAAGATGAATAAATCTATTGATTTGACAGATGAATGAGGTTCCAACTCTTTTTTTAAAAAAATTTTTTTAAACAGAGCTAGGTTTTTCCCTTCTAAATACATATGCATCCAAATGGAAGAATATCCCCTTTGAGTAAGCTAAGTGCTGGCCCAGGGATTGGTTTACAGAGCAGCAAAGTGGTTTGCCCATTCATTTCCTACCTCACTTTCCAATTCTCTCTCATGCTCAGCGCAGTGAATGCTGTGTGTGTGTGCCAAGCAGGGCACGCTCACAGAAGGCAAGAGTATTAGTGGAAAGAAAAAAAGAAAGACACCATGGAGAAAAAATATCAGTGAGCAATTTCGCCACTCTTAGGAAACAACCTCCAGGCCTCAGGAGCCCTAATGCAGCGATTCCTCTTCATCTCATTCAGAAGTTAAAGCCCAGAGGCGGCATGGCTTTCAGAGAGAAGCATTTTGTGCTGCCTCTGCAGTCCTAAACAATAATGGCCCCGGAGTCCCAGAGAAACCTACAGGCTATCTTTCACATTTGATCACGAAGTACCTGGCAGTGGTGGTGGGCTCTTCCTTCCATCTGACAGCAAATGCCCGCAATTCTGAAGGAAAGAAAGAGGAACTGATGTATCCTGAGATTTGGATCCTGACTGAGCTCTTTATCCCATCCCATCAGAAACCCACCAGCCTCTAGGAGGAATAATCCAATGTCCCCATGGATAGATGCAGGCTGTCTGGGTGGCAATTAACTGTGACCTAATAGATCAGTGATGGCGAACCTTTTGAGCTCTGCGTGTCAGCATTTTGAAAAACCCTAACTTAACTCTGGTGCCGTGTCACATATAGAAATTTTTTGATATTTGCAACCATAGTAAAACAAAGATTTATATTTTTGATATTTATTTTATATAGTTAAATGCAATTTAACAAAGAAAAATCAACCAAAAAATGAGTTTGTGTGTCACCTCTAACACGCGTGTCATAGGTTCGCCATCACGGTAATAGATGGTAAAATTTCTGGATTCCAGGTTAGGGCAGGAGGAAGAGATCTGTCCAAAGGGACTGGCCAGTAGTGAGCCTGGGCCCAAACTCAAAAGTCCAAGCATAGTGCTTATGCTTTCCTACCTACAAACAACAATACACCACTTAAAAAATACATATGTTTTTATTGATTTCAGAGAGAGGAAGGGAGAGGGAGAGGGAGATAGAAACATCAATGATGAGAGAGAATCATTGATTGGATGCTTCCTGCACACCTCCTACTGGGGATCGAGCCTGCAATCAGGGCATGTACCCTGACCAGGAATCAACACGAGGACCTCCTGGTGCATGGGATGATGCTCAACCAACTGAGCTGGGACACATTTTAAATTCTCACTGAAAGAAGGTATGTTGAGGAGGGGGGAGGGGGCATCAATAAGTTGCCTCCCCTAGGTGTCCCAACCTGAAATGGAACCTATGGAACCTATAACCTTTTGGTTACACAGTGACGACCAACTAAGCTACCTGAGCAGTGCAATAATAAATTACATTTACTCTAGTTATTCAGAGGCTCTAATCCTTTGTGCTTCCTCTCCTTCCCTCTCCTCTTTCTCCAGTATCCTGCAAAATTTCTAGTACCTTTTAGGTGCTCAAATGAGATGTGTTGAATCAGTCAAATAAGTGAGTAAAATATGTGCCCTTCTGCAAATGATGTAGTTCTTCTGATCTTCCGCTTAATCAGTAAATGGGGGGACAATATTATTTGGTGGGTTGTTCCTTTTCAAGATTAAATAATATAGCATACCTCATACGATGTGTAAATGTCATAAAATTATTTTATGAGTTATGAACTCAACTTATTCATTTTATGACCTTTGAATTTATGAAAATTGAGTTTGCAGATATGATTCAGGTGAGGGGAAGCGGGGGCAGGGAGTAAAGCCCTAGGCAGATAAAAGGATCATTGCCCAAAGCCATAGGTGTGAGGGTTAATTAATCTCAAATACATTTAACCAACGCTTTGGAAAAGATAGGGGAATTGGAAAAGGAAAAAGAAAAAAGGATGAAGGAGTTGGGGAAATAGTGAATACTTTTAAGGTCAATTGCTGTATTACATAAAGGGCATATTTTCTTTTCACAAGAAATAATCCTGTGCCAAAGAAGGTGGGGAGGCTGATCAGCAGAAGGGGGTTGATCTGAACTCCCTCCTGCCGGCTACAGTCACAGTGCTTGATACAGTAATGAAGGCAGTGTAGTCACATATTTCACCTGAACTTCCTCCGTGGTCCTTTTTATACTGAAGTCTCTCACTGTTTCAGGGCTGTGCTTGGAAAAGTTGGAAAACTTTTCCCCTGGTGAGGGAAAAAAAAAAGCCCGCATCAGACTGAATGGAACGAATGAATGAAGTTATTCCATTGGCCCTACAGCTCCATCCACTTCATACCAAATATTCATAGAAACATCTTTCCTCAATTCCGTAACTGTAATTTTACTCTGTGGCGTTGCCTAGAATCTGATGCACGGATTTCGAAAGTCAGCAGGCAGCCGACTTGGCTTTGGAGGCACCCTGGTTGGCTTTTGCAAGAGTGGATGGGCGTACGTGCTGTGTGGTAGCCTCTCCCGGGAGCAGAATGTGTAAAATAAACAGTTGCTGAAAAGCATGGAGAATTAACGAAGTGAAAATCTAGGGTTATTTGTTGGCAATTGACACGCAAGTGACTTCCTTAAATACTTAGTTGTTTAAGGTTCGGAGTGAGGATGAATGAATTGTCGGGGCGCTTGACTCGAAACAGCTTGTAACTCTCCCTAGTCTTTGGGGAAGTGGCAATAAATTAATACAAATTTCGGAGGGAGGAGAGAAAAGGGGCTAAAACCAAGATATCTACACCAGAGCTCTCCTTCCAGCCCTTTGGAAAGTCTCGCTTTTACTGCGCAGACCCTGGAGATTACAGCCCAGAAAACCCGGCGGCGCTAGGACCCGGTTGGCGCCTGGCTGGGGCCACTGTCGGGCGGGCGGGCGGAGGAGGGAGAGGAGGGGGGGGAGATGTGGGGAAAGGAGGGGTGTTAAGGGGGGCGGGGGAGTCATTTATGCAGAGCAGGCGCTGCTGCCATTGCCGCTCACTCTCTCCGCGCGCTGTTTGGAGCCGGAGGGAGCGCAGGGAGCTAGCGAGCGAGCGCTCGGAGCCCGGGCCAGCAGAGGGGGCACCCGGCCGC
>NW_006300104.1:454075-457274 GCF_000327345.1 Myotis davidii | reverse complement strand
CTCCCCGTGTGCCGGACGCGCGTCTACACCAACCACTGGGCAGTCAAAATCGCCGGCGGATTCCCGGAGGCCAACCGCATTGCCAGCAAGTACGGCTTCATCAACGTAGGACAGGTAACGACCGGCCGGCCCGGCCCTGGGCCCTGAAGCGGCCCGGGGAAGGGGGGATTCCCCTTCAGCGGCACGCTTCTCGTCCCCTCCTCTCCGTCCCCCTTCCCCCTCTTCCAGATGTGCTCTTGCAGCTGTTCTAACTCTTGAGCGATGCGCTCTCTCTCTCCCACCCTCGTTCTCTCACACACTTATATACCCGCACTCCCCAAAGTTGCTGGGGGTTTGCGTTTTGTTTACTAGTTTCTTGCAAGCCACGAGGGACGGACAGGGTCTCTGGAAAGATCATGAATGTGCATACAGCCCCCGTGGTGGTCTCTGACCCGACCGGACCTGTGAACCTGCAAAGTCGGGGAGCACTAGTAGCCCGAGCTCTTTTTGGGGAGGGGGGGCGAGTTGGGGGTAAGCACGCCCCTGGTGCCGGCTCCTTGCGGTTTCTGGAGCCGGAGTTAGAGGGAGGCGGGGAAGATGAAGCTTTTCCTACTGGGACCTGAATTTAGCCCAGAAAGAAGTTTCCTCTGTTTGAGCCGAAGAGATGCTGGGCGCTGGAGGCGCAGGAGGCGCAGGGACTGGAGCTGGAAGAAAGGACGGAGATGGAGGGAGGGAAAGGGAGCCGGGCCCGGGGTGAGCACAGATTTGGGGGCAGCCCTCCCGGCTTCTTGGCCTCTTGCGCGGGATCTCCTTGTGGGCTCCCGCAGAGGGGGTCGGATGGGGAGGTGGGAAACAACCTCCAAGACCCGCTGACCGGATTCTGCTCTGGAAAAACGGCGAGCCTTCCTGGAGAGGGATGTGCGGAGCCGGGAGGTGGCGCGGGGCAAGAGTCGGGCGGGCAGCGGGGCGCGGGTTTTTTTAGTGGGTACCTCTCAAGGGCTTTCCGCAGAGCTGCCCAGCTGGGGGACAATGAATTAAATGGTGGATGGGGATGATTGTTAGCGCCACAGATTTGGAGGTACCTGCGGGCGAAATGGTCTTGGCTTCCTCTATCTCTTTCTTGCAAGAACTGGGATGGAGAGGGCGGCGTTAGCTGGTCTCAGAAAGTGTCTCGCCCCACCCCCAGTCGCTTCCCCGGGGCTGTGGCCGGAGGAAGAGGAGGCCCTTGCCAGACCCTGGGGACACTCTGCTGAGATTGGGAGGCGAGAGTGGCGGGGGCGCCCTCTTAGGAGACGGCGTCTGGGACTGCTTGGGGCTGCACGCGCCCAGCAAGCCCTGCCAGGGTGAAGCGAGAACGGGCCAGCTGCTGCCGCCAGAGCAGCAGAGCACAGGCCATTGCTGATGCCACTGAGCGCCACGTCCAGGAATGTGAGCCCTGGAGCCCTGCGACTATGAAGGCAGAGCTGCTGTCCTGCCTCTAGAAAGAGCTAGGGAGCGCCTGGGGGTTCGGAACAGTGGGAGCTCAGGTCTGACACTTGCTGGTTTCCAAGGAGGACTCGTTCTAGAGAAGCCAGTCTTGTGGAGGACCGAGACCAGGGCTAGGGGTACAGTCTGTATCCACCCCCTCCCCACCCCCACCCAGATACACACCTGGAAGGAAGTCAGGGAAGCCAGCCAGAGTTTGTTGCCTGAGTGCCTGTCATCTTCAGGAGAATTCCATTCAAATGGCTTGTTAGTTAGGACTCTGCTGGCTTCTTTTGTCATTGGTTGAAAGCACTGAGTCTGCTCAAGTCTTTTTATATGAGCTTAAAGTTGGGTGCTGCATGGGACTGGGGGTGTAACTGGGAAGGCTAACACTGCAAGTAGCTCTGCTAATCTTTTTGGGTTCAGCGAACGTTGAGCATCTTCCATCTGCCAGGCATATTTGGAAGAATAAGTTCTTGAACATACACTGCTTCCATAATCTAAACCAAACGACCATTATTTGTGTGTGGATTTTACTTTACATGGAGCAAAGAGGAAACCAACACTGGAGAAGTAGACATGTACAGGGTCACCCAGCTATGATTCAGACCTAGGTCTCTCTGATCCAGGCCTGTTCCTGCTGGAATCCTGCCTTTTAGAGACTCCCTCCATCCCATGGAAGGAAGGAGGAAGAAAGCAAAAGCCCTGTCTCCCTGAACTCTGATTTAGTGGCTCGGTGGACTGGACACAAACATCCAGTCTTCATTCAAACACACCTGGACTTCTTGAGTCTAAGAAGCTTCATGACTTGCAAGGACCAAAAGACCTGTATCCAAAGGAACTCTATGTTAGATCCTGCAGAACCTGGCAGAGAGAAGAGAGAGCTTTCGTCCCTGAACCCGCTTTTGAATAAGCAAATATTGCAGTGTCCTGCAACCTCGCCTGGCTTTTTGCAAAGAGCCTTCTACCATGGCTTTTCATTTAAAAAGTAATACTAAGAAAGTTTACATATACAGCATGCCAAGCACCATTTATGGTGGTTTTATAAGGCCAATGAGGAAATTTAGGGCTTACAGAGGTTACTGAAGACCCCTTGAACTGAAGCCATAAGCAGTGTAAAAAGATCAGCTATTCTTACGGTGTAAAGCATTTCCTTTGTAGATCAAAGGGGAGTAGCCCTATGCTAAGTCTTTGGGGTGGTAAATTGAGTTCACACCCACGATATCATTGCACTGTAAGGGCCAAGTGTATTTCTTATCCATTCTTAATTGCTCTGACCTTTTAACACTTCAGGCCTAGGTTTTGTTATTCTTTCTTTCCATCAACAAACCAGCTGTGGTTCAGTTGAGGGCAGTAGCTAAGTTGCAAAGGTCCCTGAAATACTCTCCTGTTTTTCCCCATTTGGGCTTGGGGTTCCCCCTCATGTGTCACAAATTGAACTGAGACCTGTTCTTGTTCCTGAAGTCCTGGTAGTATTTTTGAGATCTTCAGTATAATATTTTAGGTGAGTAAGGCAGTGAATTTTCACCACAGTATAGGTGCAGTCTTGGCTATCAGAATGTCAGTGTAATGTTTTGTGTAGCATCTTAGCATTTAAAAGCCACCAGAGATAAAGTTTCTGGCCTGGAGATTTCTACAGAAAAGAATAGGCGTGTCCCCTGTGTTCCTGAGAGATAGGATGTGCCGAGTAACTCAAGAGCAAGCAGGCAAACAAACTGGCAAACAGAACATGCTTGACTTCCTGGAAGGAACAATA
>NW_006300104.1:453134-454034 GCF_000327345.1 Myotis davidii | reverse complement strand
CCACCCCCCGCCCCTTTGGTGATAGAGATACATTATGTTTTTGGTAGGTTTTCACATAACATTTATGTTTTGTGAATGGTCATGCCTTGAAATTCTGAAGTGATACCATAATTAGTAGTAGTAGTTGTCATGTCAGCATACATTGTATTTTGCTTGGTTTTAGTGTCAGCTGTAGAATGCCCTGCCTCTTCCCCTGTAAGCCCTGACTCCTAGCCCTCTGAGTATCTGGTATGACCAGCACCTGCTGGGCCAGCTGAGGGTCGGTGTGCCTGCCTGTTGGTCTGCATGGTGATGGAAAAGGGGGCTTAGTCCTGCCTCACTAATTGTGTGCTCTGACCCTTTCAGCTAACAATGTAGTGATTAGAGAATAGAAATGACATCAAGGAATAAGACCTGACATAATATTAACTGAACTTTTGGACTAAATCTACAAACCAGGAGGAATTAATTTCTGGTTATTTGAACCCATGAAGGTTGTTTGCAATGTGCAGTAGCTGCATTTATCCTTCTGCAAATTGCCTCTACTCCTGGATTTCAAGCTGAGATTGCCAGTAGCAGAAACCCCTTTCCAAGCCATGTAACTTACCTTGAGCAAGGTTCCAGAAGGATAAAGCCAGATTCAAGGAATCCTGGGGAAAAGTTCACCTGGAGTTCCCACCGAAAGCATAGACTTGGAAACACCAATGATGATGACGCGTGCAAGTCTTTGAGAGCAGCCAAGTCATTGAACTTAATGGAGTTCCTTCATCTGTAAAATGACAAATCTCTGGATAATAGACTGGGTTGACTATGCATTGCCCAGCACATGGTTAGGCTTGCAATGCAAGTTTTGTTGAATCTGAATGGGCAATAAGTGAGATTCAAACCTTATTGAGGTAGAAAGAAAGGAAGACATTTTTT
>NW_006300104.1:406396-453117 GCF_000327345.1 Myotis davidii | reverse complement strand
GATTACATTTTGGGTGGCTGAGTAAAAAACGAAGCCAGAGCTTTGTAGATAGGGAAAATGGTTTTCCATATCAACTAACAACTTAAACTAGTTTTCTGTTGGATTCTAAATCATTCCGGCTGGTTTCCCATGGCAGTGCCCTCCTCTAGGTGGATCCTTGTTGTAGTCTGTTAAATATTAAAGGGTAAACTTGCTGGAGATGGAAGAAAGGGAAAATACTGGAAGGTTGATTATTATTTAAAGCATCTTCCTTGGTACATTATGTTAGTCTAGACTTGCATTTGTGTTTTGTTGAATCCCGAATGTAGTTTGTATGAGGAAAGTTAGAAGCAGCATTTCCAAATCAGTAGGAAGATCCTTGCTCAGAGATGTCCCGAAGGCTTCCCACTCTGCTGATTAGTTCTGACCTGTGAGTTTGTGGGATGATTGAAAGGTTGATAAACAGTGGAGAGTGAGTTCTGGGTGCATAAGGATGGCATTGGAAATAAGGGACATGGCTCGTCTGATGGGTTCTCTGGGAATGGACTATGCTCCCCTGGTTAAATCCTTAGGCATTTTGTAAGCAGAAAAGTAAGTTGATGTGGGAGTCCTCGGTTGATCCCTGTGTGATACATCTGGCTTTGCACAGGGCAGATCTTCACGCCTAAGAACCTCGGCCCTGACCTTCGCTGGCCTCTCTCACATGCATAGTTCTCATGAGTAGGGGAACCTTTCATGAGAAAAAGCAGTGCAGAGTGCTTGGCCTGATGATGGCAGGTCTGTTGCATTAACCTCATAGACTAGGAATGGCTTGTATGTGGCCATTGGGATTTTCGGGGTCTATTTGAAATGAAAAACTGCATTTTTGTGAGCCCCAAGGCAGCTGAATTTGCCTTATTGCTATCTTTCATGAGCTTGTATCCAGAGGTCCTAACCTTAAAGGTCAGCCAGAGAAGCAGGGTAGTGTGCTGGGAAAAGGTCCAGGGATGTCTGACTCTTTGGTTAAGGGAGGGAGTCCTGACCCAGAAACCTCCCCTGGGCAGGGAGGGGTATTTGTGTTGTCGGTTCAAGTTATGTGAAGTAGTGTCTGGGTTTACCCAAGGCTGAAGTATCTCCAGGCATCGCTCTGCTTTGGGACTTGATTACTTGGCTAATTCAGGTTGGATTCATTGACAAAGAAGCTAACTTTGGCTTTCTGGATGATAAAAACGAATGCTTGTAGACATTCATGCATGCTAGAGGATATATATGCATATATGGGTGTATCTGTCTATGGATGTAAATCTGCTAATTTTTATTTTTATCAAACTTAAATTTGCATATACTTTAGAGTGAAATGACTCATGCAACATTCTCACTAGTTTCAATAGATTACTTCTCTATATCTAAGGGTACTAAGAAGGAACAATCAATGCCAATAAATTCTGCAGTTTGCGTTAATCTTAGGAGGTAAATGGGGCCAGAAAGGAAACAAGACAAACCTCACTACAGATCAGATTATATAAAGCCGTACATGCATGCCTAGGCTAGGGAGTTTCAACATTATTATGTAGGATAAAGACTTATATTAAAGGTCCCCGAAAAGGAGGCAGCAACTTATTGATTCTTCGAACATGCGAGTCCACCATGTAGCATATATAAGATATTCTCTGCTCTCAAGCAGCTGAGACATTTTTACCCATAACTGTTGTTCAGCAAGAGAAATGGAGTTATAGGCAGTATAGCATGGTTCGGCCATGCCTGGGGTTGTCCATTGTATAATGAGCTAGAGGAGGCAAAGAGGCTATCGTGTTGGTACAGATTATTGGTGATGAGCAAGAAGCTGTGGCACTGGAGGTGAAATAGATTTGGAAGCTTTTGTAGAGATGGATTCACTATGGCTTGGTCACTGAGTGGAAGTGGAACTTGGAAGGGAAGGTGAAGATAAAAGCAAAGTTTACAGCCATGGGACCAGGAGAATGGGGGGCTCATTTGTAGAATTAGAACAGTCTGTGGGAGCAGAGGTTCTGCGTTAATGGAGCTGGTAGATAGAATGGCATGCACATAGAAATGTCCATCAGGCAGATTAGAATTGAGGGTGGGAAAGAGGTGAAGACTGGCACTCATCCTCAATATCAGTGAAGCTGCGGAGGTGCATAGGATTGGGAAGAGATGAAGCAGGAAGGGAGAGGGGGGCTGAGGATAGAACCTAAAGCGTTTCCACTTAGGCGAAGATCAGAGTCAGAAAGCCAGAGGAAGAGTGGGTACCCCTTTATAGGGTGTACCATAGTGCGAACTGCCATAGAATCCAGAGAGATGAGAACTGAAACCCAGCTGAGAGATTTGGTGATGAGACGGTTACCAGTGCTCTGCCTGCCAACACTTGATTGAATAATAAGCGGGAGTTGGGGTCAAAGGGCAGTAGAGGGAGTGAGTACAAAAGTTCTCATTGCACGTCTGCCACCTAATCTCCTTCTTATCAATGTATTGAGGGTAGTTTGGATCACAGGTCTAGAAACAGTCTTAATACTGCTACTTCCTAGTCAGGGACCCTGGGCAAGTACCTGAAGCTCTCTGTGCCTCAGTTTCTTCATGCGTTAAAAAGAGCAAATAGTATTCCCCTGATGGAATTGTTGTGAGGATTAGTTCAAAGTAGTTAAATAGTACCTGGCACCTACTATACACTCAATAAATGTCAGTTATTATGTCTTGGTGTGTTTTTTTTTAACCAAGTTATAATCAGTTTTTAAATACTGTTTTCATCCTGCTGTTTTCACTTAACATTTTATTGTGAGCCTTTTTCCAATGTTACTAAATGATTTTAGACAAATTTTAACAGCTGCATGATTGAAAGCACCATACTATGTTATAATTGATGTGACCGTACATCGTATTGTGCCAGAGATAGTCCTGATTTATGCCTGTGGAAATCAGTTCACCTCCGTTGAGTATTTTTTACATCCCTGTTCACTTTCAAATATGTCTGAATTTGGAAGAGAAATGATATGTATGGTCACTCTAATTACATGTATATTTGTGTGTGTGTGTGTGTGTGTGTGTGTGTGTGTAACTGCACATCTATCCTTCCATGACTTGGTGAGCTCCTCTGAAATGCAGGGTGGTGCCTTATTCCTGTTGTACCCCCAGTATCTAACACAGTGGGTGGCATAGGACAAGCACAGTGGGCACTTGGATAGGAAGCCTAAAGGGTTATGTAGGGAGGAATAGATTTGGAAAGGAGAGGAACACTGGTGTCTTGAGACTGAAGAGGAATGAGTTAGAGATTCAGGGGAGTCCAAGTTAGGGAGGAAGGGAAGGGAGCGTGTATGTAGAATGACCTGGATCTCAGTCACTGCAGAGGTGAAGGCCATCTGCAGAGAGAGTGATCAGGGAGCTGGGTGACACTGATACCTGGGTGTTCCAGTGTTTTGGAACCTTTTTAGGGAATTCTGATAAGAATCAATGACTGAGAATTGCCAAATAGAATGAGGTTATTTGCTGCGTGTACTTAGTTATTGCTGAGTAACTAGTGGTTAAATGAATGAGTGAAAAAAATGAACCAATCTGTATTAATTTGTCGTTTTGTTCCTAATGCTCAGTCATTTCCGATTAGAAAAGGATAAAACAGGGAATTAGAATTTACCAGAGTGGAAGAGAAGGTAAAAAGATACTGTGGAAACCTGGGGGTGGGAGCAAGGGAGAAGAATGGTTCTTGAATACCAGGGGTACCACCTTTGAAATGCTTGACCGTCGTGTCCAGGCTTTAAGGAAGGTGATGAGGTCAAAACAGGACTGGTGGATCAAAGGAATAGGGTGGGTGTGAGGGTTTGAGGTTCAAAATAAGATAGGAGGGCCAGTTTGGTAAGAGTGGTTGAAGTGGAAAGATGGGAGCCATCCCAGTAGATATTTTTTCCCCCCGTAAGCTCTAGGTGAGTGCTATTCTTCATGACGATAAGGTATGGATGTGCTGGTGGACTGACCAGATGGAGAACAGGTGAAGGGCAGCAGGGTAGATGGAGTTAAACTGTGAGGCTGGGAGAATGGAAGGGTTATCAGTTTGGATAAGATGAAGATTCCAGGTGATTTTTGCCGGTATACACACTGAGCAGATAAACATGAAGTCTGCTCCATACTTCAATTCTCCTCAGATAAATTTAGGTATTATCTCTCCTTTGCACATCTGTGCACCCTTATTTGCACTGTGAGTCCTGTATCAACTTAAGGGATAAAGACAGACACATGGGCGATTGCTTTCAACTCCCAAATCTGCCTTGCCATATTTGATTGAAAACTGCAGATTGTGTTGAGCACTGAATATAGAGGGAGGGGTGTAAACAGAGAATGTGAAATCAGAAATAATATCTAAGGATGATTTTAAAATGGTATATGCATGTCACACTTTGTTTACCTCCACCTTAAGTTGTCATGTAGCTTCTTTCAGTTATTATAATTAAACCCATAATTTATTCATATGTCACATATTCTGCCCTTTAGTGCATTATTTTATATAGTAAAATGAAGCTAGATTCCGAACCTGTCTTTTATGTTACTAGTTTTCTGCCTGATAGGAGAGAGATGTATTTTTTAAAGTATGTTTTAAAATGTCTTTATAGATTTCTCTCTATTATATACTATTTTTAGATTGCTCTATATAATAGACCAATTTTCTTGGCATTTGTATGTTAATCTGATTGTTAAGTTAGGGTTAGCATCACAAAGGAAGCATTAAGTTTCTAGTTTAATCCTCTGTGCATTATCTGAGAGGTTATTTCTCCAGAGTTACATTGTGGATACCATGCCAGCACTGAAACTCCTTAACTTTTATTGAAAGCGCGCACACACACACACACACACAAACACAAACACATACACTCATACACATACCATCTATGTGTCTGTACCAAGTACTTATGGTCTGATATTTTTGTAGTAAGCACTTAAGGGCTGGTATTTTTCTGCTCGGGGAAGAAGCTCCTCCAGCTGTAAAAATAAGCCGATTCTCTCCATATCGCTGTTCCCAGGCTTATAACTTGTTTTAATTCGTTGAAGTTTCTCAACCAAAATAAAACCGGGCAGTGCTCTGTAATCCGAATTCCGTGTGGAGAGGGAAGACAATCCCAGACCCTTAATCTGTAAGCAGATATCCATAGCTGTAAGTTTGGAAGTGTGCTTGCTTACTTATCCCGGACCTATTTTAGTTGTGGTGGTTTTGTTGTTTTTTTTCCCTGTGTGTGTAGAGGACCTCATTCATCAATTTCAAAGTTTTTCAAGAGAAAAGTAAATTGTAGGCCAGTTACGATTTATTACAGCCTAGCTTCCAGCGAAACCTTTTTCTCTATTGTTTTGGTAACTCTGGGGCATCTTTCTGTTTGGTTAGTGCTTGTGAGCCAATTGACCAAATGCTACATGCTTTGACTCTCCACTGGATGATGTCATTGCTGCTGGGCTGGTTGGATAATGCTGAGAAGCAGCAGCAAACAAAATTCAACGTTGATAACAGGTGACTTGCATTCCCTTCTGGGTCCTGCCCAGCCACTAAGTTGCCACATACTTAGGAGCTAGCCACAGGTTTTCTCTGTTTTAAAGGATTAGTCTTATTCATTGTTTTATTTTTAAAATAATTATTGAAGGATCCCCAACAAGAAAGTAAAAAGATAAACCACAGGGTGGGAGAAAATATTTTCAAATCATGCCTGATGAGAGACTTGTATTCAGAATATATCAAGAATCCCTACACTCAGTAATAAAGAGACAAATAACCCAATAAAAAATGAGCACAAAAGATCTGAATAGACAGTTCTCCAAAGAAGATATACAAATGGCCAATAAACATATGAAAAGATGCTCAACATCATTAGTCAGCAGGGAAATGCAAATCAAAACCACAGTGAGATACTAGTTGACACTCACTGGGCTTGCTATAATCGGAAAGACAGATCACGGCAGTATTGGCAAGGATGGAGAGAAATCGGAACCCTCCTACCCTGCTGCCAGAAATGTAAAGTGGTGCAGCCATTCTGGAAATCCGTCCGGCAGTTCCTCAAAAGATTCAACACAGAGTTACCGTGTAACCCAGCAATTCTACTCTTAAGAGAAATGAAAACATTTGTTCTCACTAAAACTTGCAGACAGAAGTTCATGGCAGCATTATTCATAAGAGCCAAAAAGTGGAAACCACTCAAATGTCTATCAAATGATGAATTGATAAACAAAATTTACTGTATCTGTGGAATAGAATATTATTGGATGGTAAAAGTTGCAACATGGGTGAACCTTGAAAAAACTATGCTAAGTGAAAGGAGCCAGTCACAAAAAGCCATGTATGTATAGTATGATTCCATTTATATGAAATGTCCAGAATGGGCAAATCTAGAGAGACAGGAAGTGGTATAGGGATCCCCAAGGGCTGGAAGGGTAGGGGGAATGTGAAGTGACTGTTAATGGGTATGCAGGTTCTTTTTGGGGTGATGAAAATATTCTAAAATTGATGGTGGTGAATTTTGCACAACTCTGCAACTGTATTAAAATCTTTTGAATAGTACACTTTAAGTAGGTGAAATGTATGATGTGTGATTTATATCTCAATAAAGCTGTTGAAAGTAGTTATGGAGTCCCTATTGTCTATTAGCCATTCTAATAGGCACAATACTATAATATTTGTCCTTAATAAGCTTATATTACTATGAGACCTTATATTATTATGGGAGGAGTCAAACTATAAACTGGTAATGAAATGAATAAAATCATTTCAAATTTTAAGTGTTGTTGGAAAACAAAATACATTTGTTGAGTAAAAAGTGACTGAGGTGGGAGAACTCCTTTAGGTCAGCTGGTCAGGGGGGTCATTGAGGAGGAAACGAGCAGAGGCCGGGATGTTCTGAAGGAGCCAACCACCCAGAGGAGAAAGCCAAGTGCACAGGCCTAAGGGAAACAGAAAACCAACTGCTGGTCAAGTTAACACCGAAATGGTTGAGCTTGAAGTTGGAGACAATGATCTTAAAGTTTCATTTTGGTGGTGCCATCTCCCTTTCAGAGGCCACCAGCAGCTCCCATTTGCCTACTGTGTTTAAACAGATTCCTTCTCTGGGTTTTCAATGGCAACTACTCGTCCTGGAATACTTTTATGGTCTCTCCAGCTCTGTCCTTAACAAAAGCCAAACTGGACTCCCCATTGAGATATTATATTCAATGTTTTCCCATTTCTGTGCCAATCTTTCCACCTGGAATATTCACTGACTTGCTCTTCTGGAAATTCTATCTCTTCTTGAAGGCACATCTCAATGTCACCTCTGTACCTTGCTCTGGAAGTATAGGTATAGGTAAAATATAGGTATAGTTAGCTCAAAATTCTCTTTGGGAATTTAGTCTCCTCCGCTTCTTTTGGGGACTTATTATTAGCGCATGGGGTCTTGCTCTAGATAAATAATAATTAAATATTGGTTGACTCCTAAAGTATTTTATGGCATACAATGGATATGAAATGAAAAGTAAATCTGAACATTAGGGAAGATATACAAAAAATTCTATGACCCAGTCAATAAGGAAGGCTGAGTGTGTTCTGTAAAGGAGTGGGGTGAAAAGTAGTAATCTAGGACTGATAAGTCATTTGTGTGTGAATCTAAAGTCCAGGGCTTCCCAGGAAATAGCCTAACCCTTATCGGACCTTGGCATGATCAGCAGGGGCTTTCCCTCTGGCTCTGACTTCCATGAGAATTCTTAGTGTGCGAGTCAGAGTACACAGTGTGACATTGTCTGCTCCGGTGCCAAGTTCCAGGTCATCGTAGGATGGGGATCGTTTCTCCACGGGTCTTAGGGAACCCCAAGGACCCTGGTGGCTGCGATCCTCTCTCAGGAGTGGCAGTGGAAGTCTGTGTCCATTGGAGCAGTGGGAAGAACAGCACAGTCTACCCTCCCCAGTGAAGGAATCAGTCAGTAAAAAGAGGTTTCAGGCCACAGGCAGATTTTACTGTTTGTGTAGAATTAATGGAAGAAACAAAAAAATAAACCAAATTTGGTACACACTAAAGGTCCTAAGGCTCTGTCTAATGTAAGCAGTAGGTTCTTGTGATGGTCAAAGACTCGTGGCAGTGCCTACTTGGCTTTCGAAGGGCCAAGACACTGAAGTGAAATCTGCATGAAGGAAGGAATTGCAGACTCCCAGGACAAACTGACATAAATGAAACCTTGCAGTTTAGTCCATAAGGAGTGGCTTCAGAAATATCATTGGATCAGGAAATAAACTCAGGACACATAGAGCAGCTGTCCCCTTAATTATAAAAGGAATGCTCCCTTGGTTGGGTGACATGGCCAGAAGCCAGTCTCTCAATGGAGATGGGTCTTCTCATCTGACCTCTTTATTTCGATCAGATTTCAGTCTCAAATGACCAATCCTTCAGGCTCAGGCTGATGGAAAGAAAGGTGAGTTATATTTTCTGGGTCAGATGACAAGGAGATGGGGAAGCTGAGTGTTCCCCTGCTGTATACAGTCCTAGAGAAGAACTATTCCCTCCTCTCAATTGTGATGGTTATTTGTTACTTATTTTTTTGGACTACTACACTAGTTCTCTCCATTCCCCATTGCCTTCCCCTTCAAAGCTTGCCACATAAGACAGATTAATTTTCTCAGAATCTTCTATGGTCAAAAAGACTACTTCTTATTCTTCCTTCTCCCCCATCAATTGCTTCCTCTCACTCCCCCCTCCTCTTCCCCTTCCCCTCCTTCTTCCTCCCTTCTCCTCCTCCTCTTCTGTCTTCTCTATTCTAAACATCATTCACCTAAACACTTTACCATTCTTTGCACCTGAACTGCCATGTCCTACTTCTCTGCCCCCACTCACATAGTCCCTGCTGCCTGGACATCTCACATCCAGTTCTCACTGGTTCTGCAAAGCCCTTCTCAGATGTCACTTCCTCAAATTAAATGGCCTGTGGCTAAAACCGCCTTCGTTCAAACTCTTATCGAACTTTGCTGCTTTTTGCTGGCCTTTGACATTTTAATCTTGTATTCTGTATATGTTTTATCTCCTCTGCTGGATGGAAACCCCTTCAAGAGGTTCATCTTTGTATCGTATATGGCACTTAGAGGAATGCTCTGCAGTTGAAATGCCCTCAGGAAACTGTTCTGAATTGGATAAATGGCTGTGAGTAAACACAGGCAGCGGGTAAATGGAGACATTAGTACTGTCCACTGAATATTGCTGGTTCTCCGCCTAGCTATGTGATAGGATTGTATTCCCCTATTTTGAGTGGTAAGGGTGGCCAGGTAACTTCCATGAAATGTGAGAAGTGAGACATGTCCCTTCTGTAACCATCAGTGCATGATTTTCTGGGAGCTCCAGGTGGGATGCTCCATTAGCCTGGGTCCCAGAAGCAGCAGGGCCGGTGTAGACTAAGCAGTGTAGACTAAGAGATGTGATGGAAAGGGGGAAGAGGATTCTGTGATACTCTGAATAAGAACCCTGTAACTTATTAGGAAGACCTCAGTGATCTCCAGTATACATTTTGCTCATCATGTGAGCGATAATTATATGTGTTTAAAAAAATCAGAAGCCAGATAATAGGTATTTGCAAATGTGCCTTGTAGTTCTGTTGCTTAGAGATTTGCATTTCCTGAAGAAAACACACACACACACACACACACACACACACACACACACACACAAAACCCCTGAAGACCCCAGAGCTAAATTGCACTGTGTTGCTTCTCTCTGGCCTCATCAGCTCCGCAGATAAGACTTGTTCCATGATTTCAGATATACCTGTTCATGCCTGCTAAGCCTTTAGAAAATTGAGAGTATTTCTCTTTTCCAAGAAGAGAGAAACTTAGTGTGTTGCAGTTTGCCTTTTACTTTCCCTCACCAAATGAAAATAACTTGTTAACTCTGCACCTTGAATCATTGTTTAATAGAGGACTTGCTTTCTGCTTGCCAATGGCATTTGCTTGTGCCTTTTCTAAGGTCCACACTGTGCTTTCAGGATTACAGCACCCATTACTGCAGAAGCCACTTAAATCCGCTACCTTATTCCACTGGACATTATGCCTTAGTTGTTAGAGAACTGACTTCGCAAACATGTGGGTATCAGTGCACTGTGTGATTTATGTGATGTGGACACAGTGGGGAGCATCTGAGGTTTGAAACGTTATGGCCTGAATTTCCAACTGTTGAAACGAATCCAGAGCAGCAGATTTTTCTTCTTGGGCAGGACAGAATTGAAGCAACATGCAATGATTTGGTTTGCCGATTTGCGAGCTGTTAAAAATCGGAATAACTCAAAACGAGGAGAGTAAGTGCTGCATAATGTGAAAAATATTCTAAAGGTCACATGTTGTGCAGTCTTAGACAAGTTAAGCGCCGTTAATCTAGACCTATTTTGAATAAATTTGAAACACTGCATGTGAACATGTGGATTTTTTTTACTAAAATATTCTGTTACTAGAATAGTCAAAATCTTATTTAGTTCACCCTAACTCTGAAAGGCAAGGTTAGAGTGAACCCAGAAAGTGCTTCTGCCACTTTCTTGTCTCTCAGCTATGGAGGCCATGGCTGGCATTTATTTCTTTCACCTGTGGGTGTTCCCTTTGCCATCATTTTGCCCTTCGACATTCATTGCCGATGGTTTTAGAATATCTACACTATGCGAAGTGCTCTACTGAGCCCTGGAGATGCAGAAGGGCACCAAATGCCTGGAAACTCACATACTCACAGGAGGAGTGTACCAGCCTGCTGCAAAGACAGTCACCCCAAACTCAGTGGCTTAAAATAGGAATTACTATTTTTAATTCAATATATTGGAATAACATTGGTTAATAAAATTATATAGATTTCAGGTATATGATTCTATAATACATCATCTGTATATTGTATTGTGTGCTCATCACCCCAAATCCAGTTGCCATTTATGCCCCCTATGCATCTTCTACCTCCCCTGACAAATAATAATTATTATTGCTATGAGGCTGTTAATAGGTAGGTTCTTTGGTCAACTGATGGGTCAGCTAGGGCCTGGTTGGTCTAGGATGGCTTCATTCATGTTCCTGGTGGTTGGTGCCAGCTGCTTGCTTGGATTATGAGGGCAACTGGTCATGTGTACCTGGTCATTATCCAGCAGGCTGGCTTGGGCCTCTTCCCATAGTGACAAGAAGGCAGGCCAGCAGCCAGAGAGAGAGAGGAATCCTCAATGTGCAAGTCCCATTCCAAGTTCTGCTTGTGTCCTATTTACTAACATCCTGTAAGTCAATACAAGTCATATGATCAAGCCCAGCTTCAAGAGGTGGAGACATGGACCTTGCCCATTGATAGAAGATACAAAGAATTTGTGGCCATGTTTTGCATCTACCGCAGGGAATTTGTTAATAAACAATTGAATAGAAAACAAAAAGTATGTCGGTTGGTGGTAAATGCTATAGATAAAAGCTGAGAAGAGGGAATGTCTGGAACACTTTTTTCCCCCAATTGTAAACAGAACGACTAGGGACATTTACATGAGTAAAGACCTGAAGAAGTTGAGGTAAAGAAATGAGGCTTACAGATATCTGGGAGAAGCACATTCTGGTAGAGAGAACAGTCAGAACAAAGGCCCTGGGCAGGAGAGAACCTGATGTGTTGAAGGGACAGCAAGAAGACCAGTGATGCTATGTGAGCAAGTTGGTGATCAGATGGACTAGAGAGGTAATGGGGTGGGTTGGAGAAGTGAGGTAGATCCTTCTCAAGTTTTAGTGTGCATGGAAGTCACTTGGGGATCTTGTTAACATGAAGATCCCTAATTTAGTAGGTCTGGGATGGGGCCAGTTCTGACAAGGTCTCAGGCGGTGTTGCTGCTGCTGGTCTCGGGACCACACTTAGAGGAGCAAGGCTCTAGGTCTTCACAGGTCGTGCACAGTAAGGACTTTGGATTTTCTCGGAGGGAACAGAAAGGCCATTAGACAGTTTTGCACAGAAATGTGACCTGTTCTCTACTACATGAAAGGGCAAGGTAACTGTTTACATTTAAATACATATACATACTGAGAGGAGAATGGGACATCATGCAGTCTAATGTGGAAAAGAGCATTGTCTGAATTTAGTATGCCATCAATTCAGTCATCTAAATGCCCTTTTCTCCACAGAGCTGTTTCCTTTACTCTGTTGCTGAACAAGGAAGGGGCCTGTTTATGGACATCTCTCAACCCTACCCCACTCCCATACCAGCTCCATTCTAGAAGGAGCCGGCCCTGTCCCCTTGCAGTTACCCAAATCCTGATCACTGGTGCTCTTCTGACTTGGCCTTTTCTTGCCCTGATCCCTCAGCTGCCTTGACTCAATGGCTCTCAATCCTGGCTCCACATTCCTGTGCCCTGGGACCCTTTAAAGATACCAGGAGCCATTCTGCTTAATTGGCTTTGAGTGGGTCCTGGGTGTCGGTAGCAGGGTTGAGAACAACCACTGGGCTCATTCCTTCTGTGTCCCCAGACTCTGCCTCTCTTTCTCCGAGGAATCCGCTTTCCCTCCCCTCTGATCTCAGCCTTCTTGTTTCCTTACCATCAACACATGGGCCTCATCCGCTCATTTCCAGCCTTATTTGCATTTTGATGATCCAGCCTCAGTAGTCAGATTTTGCTTAATTATAGCCTATTTGCATTTGGGGTAGAGGTATTTGTTGTATGGTGACAAACGTATGAGCATCTAAATATTTGTTGATGTTTCATGTCACATATTTGTGCTTTTTTGTGTAATTGATGCTGAAAGGTCCTGTCCCCATGGCAGATCTTCAGATGACCTGCAGGAGGGCAGGACACCAGGCACACAGGCTGGAAGATCATTTAGCTCCACGTTTCGTATTTATGAAATATCTCCCAATGAGCCCGTAGATACAGTTTCATGCCTTGGTTGAACGCTGAAATACAGTGTCCATTTAAAAACTTGTATATCATGTGTTATTACATTTCACTATTTATAGTAAGCATGGTGCATCCTGAAACTATCTGGTAAAGAGCATAGTTATATTTTGATATTACATGTAAACATTTAAATACATAAGCTTTAGGTTTTTAGCATTTATTCAAAATATAGAAATGGCCTGGGGTCTGCGTCAGCCTTGGAGAGGTCCTTCTGAAACCCTACGTGATTCCTTAGAGTGTACTGCTCCTTTTAATGTAGCCTATATGTATATAGGTCTTATTTGAAGGTCCTGTTTGTTCTTTAATGACTTGTTTTCTAATCAATGTAGGAAATACAGAAAAGTGAAAGGCACTGCAAAATATTATCTGTAAATTGTGTCAAATTCGCTGTATCATCATGTACCAGGAATGACAAGTTAATGTATGATTAACTTGTAACAGATTTAAACTAATTATTAACTCAACCAGATGGGCTTACTTGAGTGTTATCATAAAGGGCTCTGTGATGGGAGAGTATGACAAAGTTCTATAAAATTTATTGCTTGAGTCTTGCTGGCCGCTGCATTCCATAAGGCACTGACTTTTGCCCCCTCATCACCACGTTGGATTTGGTTATTCCTTATTGTTGGGAAGAAAGTGTGCGTGCGTGTGTGAGTGTGTGTGTGTGTGTGTGTGTGTATGGGGGGGGGATATGTTTTAATTAGTGGTAGTTTATTCGTCTTGAAAGAAATGCCACTTCCAACAGTCCATGGCTTTGGAAGAATCCTAATAATGTCTCCTAAAATATAAATGGCCCTCAGGTAGTTAGACCCATTGGGTTTTAGAGTTGTGAGCAATGGTGTTACCTAGTCCCCTCATTATAAAGATGAAGAAACTGAGGCCCCAAGCGAGGAGGTGTGGATAAAGGTGTTTAGCAAACCTGAGTTCCAGTGTCAAGCTCTTATGGTAAAAGCGACTTCTGAGAGTTACTTTATTAATGATGTAATGAAGCTTTTCTAGTCATCTTGATCCTTTGTAGGATGCGTGTACAGTTCTTCACTCATCCTTGCTAATAATGTTTGTATTTATCAGGACCTGTATTTATTTAGGAGACAATGTACAGGGTGGGGCAAAAGTAGGTTTACAGTTGTGAGTACGTGAAGCAGAGTTTATTCTTGTGTTATTATTTATTAATCATTGTAGTATTTTGCCATACAAACAACTATAAACCTCCTTTTGCCTCATCTTGTGTGTGTGGAAAATTGGTTAAGGGAGTTTGTATATGTAGGTATGCAGCATATGAATAAATAACTTGATTTTGGAGGCAATCTTTCTTTCCTTGTTCTGTGAAAATCTGACTTTTATACCCTTTTATCTTGCTAAGAAATGCCAGATATCTTTTACTGATTTTGGTACAGCGAAAGGTCAGTTCTACCATGGTGGCTGTTTAGTAATCAGTAAATGATTTATCTAATGACTAGAGCATGAACATCTTGGTAGGTCCTGGGAACCAGGGAAGTCAGAGGCTCTTATTGAGGGAGATGAACATAGTAATTATTTTTGCCTGTAGGAATATGGCTATGAACTAAGGGGGTGCCTTTATCTATGACTGCAAGTTAAACTCAGCTTCCCTTGCCTGATGTAGTTGTTAAACGGTGAGATGAAGGGTTGGTTGTTGGATACATCACATCACACTGAGCATGTAAGTTCCATTTATAGGCCGTGAAAGGTCTGTACAGTAACTAAAATAACAGAATAGAGGCTTATCAGCATATTTAATGCAGGAACTGAGAGTTCAAATTAACATGCTATCTGTGAGATGGGAATAAATGCTTGTGACTCCCATTCTCCAACTTGGGTCTTTATCTCTTTACTTTATTGGGGCTTTACACTTATTTCACAACTTAGCTACGGAATGTTGGCATGTTTGGCCTAAGAGGGAGGAAAACTTGCAAAGCCCCGTTCTTCCACTAAATTGCCTGCATCTATTTGAGCAGCACAAATGTAGCGATCAGGCAATATCCAGTGTTTGGAACATTAAAATAATTCATGGATTAATTTCCCATCCTGTGGAAGCTTCAGAGAGAAGCTTAATATATATTAAAGACACTTTTTCTTCATTTTTCCAGATATGAGGTATCTGTCCAGATAAGGATATGACTTCAGTTACTGCGAAAATCTGTAAACATTGCAATGATTCTTTTGGTAAAACACTGTATTGGGTTTATATTTTATGTCAACAGTAAGTACTTAGGAATGATAGAAGGGAGATACTTAAAACTCAATCTACTGCACCAAGAACATTTTCTTAAACATCACTTCTAACTTTCTATTTTATGGATACAAACATTTACTTGGTGGGTATAATGGTTATTTAAACTCCTTTTTGGGGGTTTATTTGATATATATTTAAGACTAAGCAAACTGCTGAGATATAGGTCAATGGACTTTTTTATGTTAAGAAAAGAATTAAAAGCGTGGCATGTTAGTCTCAGTATTGTTGAGATAAAGATATTAATCTTGAAGTTAATCAAGTTGGAGCTGAAACTTTAATAAAAATCGAAACTATGACTCCAAACGTAAATTATGATGTTCTTTAGCCTATTTAGGCTTCATATAGAATAGTGAAAAATAGCCGAGCTTGGTACTAGAAAAATCTTGTTTTTATCATTTGCTCATAGGGTAATGTTGGATAAATTGATGAATTTAGCTGGGACACAGTTTTATTATTTGGAAAATCAGAATAATAATTCTTATTTCACAGCACTCTTTCATTTATTCACTCATTCTAAAAGTGCTTATGGGCAGCCATTATATGCCAGGCACTGTGCTGGGTGCAGGCAATATACAAAATTTTAAGTAATAAATAGCTTGACAAGATGGAGAGTAACTGGGGAAGGCCGTTTAGCAGAGTGGTCAGAGAATGCTTTTTCTGACTAAGTAATGTTTGAGTGAAGGTCTAAAAAAATGAGATGAATTAGGCAATGAGAGATTGGATTAAGGGAAATCCAGGCAGATGGGAAAGTAAAGGCTCAGGTCATAGGCTGAGAAGGTGGCCAATGGGGTCAGAGTACAGTGAGTGAGGGGGAGGCGCTACTAGTAGGAAGGTAAACAGAAAGGTAAACAGAAGACAGGTCTGGCAGCCCCTCATAGACCCAATAAAGACATTTTTTATATTTTATCACGAAAGTAACAAGAAGTAATTGATCAGTTATAATAAAGCTGAATGAAATTACCTTAATTACTCATATAAAACAATGTATGGGAAAGCAATTTAGAGATGGAGAGAGTATGTGTATGTGAGCCATTAATTTTGCCGTTACATAGAATAAAACAAGCAGACAAAAACATGTGCCATGATGAGTTACTTATCCTGTTTAGGAGGTTGTAAAATTCTTAAAGTGGGCAATCACTAACGGTGCTAAAGCATGCCCATAATCCAAAACACTGGCATTATTTTTCCACATATTGGAGGTGAGGCACAATGGCTCTACCTTGGTACTATTTTGTTTAACCTGATGTTCAAATTTTGTTTCCTATGAACATGCCTCTACTGAAGAACTGCACGCCACCTGGGAATTAGCATCAGACTGAATATCTGCTCCTAGGTGGCTGAAAGAGTAGTGAGTCCATTTGTGCAGAATTATGAATTTATAGTCTTTGGAAACCATACACAGGTAGTGTCAATAAAGCAGGACTCTAAGAGGAGCCATTGATAATTTAGTGCAAATAAAGCCTTGTTTTATAATTTGAGCCTATCTGCTGATATAATGATGATGATATCGGGACCACTTTATTCATTGTCCCCGTGCTTGATGAACTCCCATTCAGGTGGATGAAATATAACATTTTTTTCTACTAAGACAGTTCTTGAGATATGAAAATATTGTACTTGAAAAGAGGAAGAAAAATATGATCTAGGGCTTGAGATATTTATTGAAAATTTACAAATCATTATTGAGCTTTCTATATGGAAAACAGAAGCTAAGAAGATATAATCTACATAAATTAGAATATGGCAGGACCTGATGTTTAGTGGAAGACAACTTTTAATTTTTAATAGTTAAAAATCATTAGTATGTTATCACGTGTGAAATTCTAGTTCTGAAGTTTTATTCACTTGGGCATGAAATGAACCGATCCTAGATAACTACCTCTCTCTTAGTACTGTGAACATTATTAACATTTTAAATTATCTCCTAGAATTGAGTTTGGATAAAGTTCTACTTGAAATCCAGTTTTATTTTAAACAGATTGGGCTCACTGCATTATAAAAAGGGTAAAACCTAGAATTAAAACCCTTTTTATTATGCAGATTGTGTGGGTATATGGAGGGTGGGTTTGTACCTTATCTTGACTGCACAGGTCAAGATAGTCAACAGGGTTCTTGCATCCTTTTTTGAATGTTGCTTCGTCAGTCATTCCCTTTCTCACCTCTTGAACTGAGAGTTGGCTGAGCATGGTGGTGACTAGATTCTGATTCAGGTTGGGTGGGGCATGTGAATGTGCATTCTGCTCAGCTCAGAGGTCCTCCTGGTCTGATGCTTCTAGTCACAGGGCCACCCTTCGAGAATCACTCACATTGGTTTTTGACTTACTTTCAGAACATCTATATTAGGTGTGTGATTAGCAGCACTTAGAGACTGAGCTATTCTCATCTTTGCTTCAGAATAACCAGCCATGTTTTCAGAGTTTACAGTAGTTTCAGACGACTCCATCACTTAGCATACTCAGTCATATTTTGTCCTTGCTAAGGTGGCATGTGAGTGAAAGTGCTTTTCTAAGATATGTGGAAATAACTTCATTTCCTTGATAAAAGGAAAGCTTTACATATTGTAATGATTCTCAGGGTAGCTGTTTGCTCTGTGTAATTCCAAATGTTGAGGTGGTTGCTATGGCTTTAGGGAAGCTCTTCAGTTGAATGAAGCCAATTTAAAAATATGTTTTAATCCAAACAGCTTTTTAATCTTTGGCTCTTCCATTTGTATCACCTTTCCAGTTAAGTCACTTTGATGATTGGGCTTTTCCTTATAGACTTATGTTTTTTTGATTGGGGGGAGGGAATCAAATTTATTGAGGTATCATAAACCTCAGTAATCAAACATACAGTACACTTTCATATAGGAAAATTCACTGTAGAGTTCTGTAAGTTTTGAAAATGCCAGTCATCATAGAATCAACTCCCTAATAAATACGTAAAACAATTCCATTACCTTGGAAAAATTCTCTAATGCTCCTTTGGAATCAGCCTCTTGCTACATCCCCAACTGCTAATGGATTTTCTGGTCTGTGGTATGGCATTTTCTTAAATGTCCTGTAAGTGGGATAATACAGCATGCAACCTTTGAAGCCTGGCTTCTTTCTCTTGATATAATGAATTAGAGATGATCTCTGATTAATCAATTGGTAATTTTTTCCTTTTTATTGATGAGTAGCATTCCATTGTGTGGATGTACCAATTTGTTTGTCCATTCACCAGTTGTAGGATATTGGGTTGTTTCCAGTTTTGAGTGATTATAACTAAAGCCACTATAAATAATTCATGTATACATTTTTGTGTGAATGTCAGTTTTTATTTTTCTTGGGGAAACTATTTAGGACTGGGCTTCCGGGGTCCTATAATAAGTGAATGTTTAATTTTATTATAAATTGCCAAACTGTTTCCAAGTCGTCCTAACAACAGTGTATGAGACTTCCATTAACTCACGTACTCACCGTCACTGGGTAATGCCAATTCTATTTTATCTATTCTGCTAGATGTGTGTCTGTGACGTCTTTAATTAGTACAAGACCCAATAGCCTCCCACAGTGGCCGAGCCTCAGGAACCGTAGGAATAGGACCCGACCTCACATCTGCCTAGATCCAGGGCTTCACAGCTCACGCATTTGCCCTCTGCCATTGGGCCATGGATGCTTTGCTTGTCCCCAAATCAGGGCCCGTTTCGAGGTCACTATCCTGCACCCTCATGATCCTCAGGAAAGACCCGGATGGTGACAAATGAACAGGGCACCTCTAAACAGCTATTTGCAAAGATATGAGGGAGCTTCTCTTTCTATGTTTTTATTTTTTTTAACTGAGGTGACAAGGCTGTCAACTGTCTTGAGCACATGTAAGTCTTTAAGTCTTTTGTACATGTTCTTAATGCTCAACATTTTTACATTTGGAATTTTTTTAAAAAAAATAAAGCAGGTCATTTAAAGTGCTGTAGTGCTCAACATGGCCTCTGTTTACCAGTATGATAAAATATTGGAAATTCTGAATCTGGTATGCTAAATAGATTTTTCTAAATTTGGTGTGTGTGTGTGTGGGGGGGGCTTTTGAAATGATTAAAGGGATGAATAAAACATGGCCATTACATTAATGCTCAAATGAAATTAGAGATTTTTCTCATTTAAATGTATTAAGTAGATAGGAATATTTGAATGGAGATTGCAGAATTCAGGGTAAACGGTTTGATTTCTGCAGAATGAGATGGGTGGAATAAAACTGGCTTTTCACCTTGGTTGAACATAGAATCACCTAGAAAGCTGTTTAAAAGAAAATGCTGATGCCCTGGCCTTAACTTAGTCCTTAAGCATTAGAATCTTTATGGTAGGCATGGGGGCCCCTGGCATTAGTATTTTTTAAATCCTCATATAATTCTAATGTATAGCAAAGGCTGAGAGCCATTGTACTTAAAGAGAAAATTTCTATTCCAGAGGTAATTCTGAAAATGTTCCCACTAATCAAAATATGTACTGTTTTCTGTTTGTTTCCATGTATGTGGAAATGCTTCAAGTTGCTAAGATGATCAGTAATGACAAGAACACAGACCTCCATGTAGGCTGTGTGTGTTCTCTCTCTCAGCTTCTCTTGGACTCTATTGCGAGTGTGTGTGTGTGTGTGTGTGTGTGTGTGTGTTACAAGCAGGTGGAATAGCTTAAATATTAAACAATAATTTATTTTAGTTTCTCCAGAAATTACTTACAGATGGCTTTTGAAAAACTTTTTAAAAGAATAGCTGACTATAAATAGCAGTAATAAATGTTCTTATCTGAGGAATATAGTACAAGGATTATTCTGCATTAAGGACATAATTATTCATTTTGGACAAAAATGGATTGAAGCAAATCAAAGCCTTATGCCATTTACAGTTCATTCTTAAATGAATGTTACAAACATATTCTATGTTGAATGTTTAACCCAATCCTTATCTGTAATACATTAATATGAAAAATTATTTGAGTACTCTTGGGAGAAACCATCTGATTCAGGAGAGAAGGTATAAATTTTAAACTTGCAGTTGGTACCAGAGGGGTTGTTGAAATCAAGTCAGAACATTATCTCCAGCTGGCAAGGGACCTTGTCCTGTTCATTTTTTCTGCAGTATCTTTAGATCAGTGCTTGGCACAGAGTACACACTCAGTAAATTAATGTCTAGGCAGGCTATAAAAGCATCGAGTAGAGGATAGAAAATGACATTCAACATTCAACAGCAATGTAAATTTCTATCACATTTAATATATTAAAATATAGGCTGGAGGAGAACCAACCAAATTAAAAAGGGTTTCTGAGGATTTTGTAGTCAGCCAAGTTCATCCTTCTAAATTCTTGCCAATGTTATGTTATTTCCATTAGAAGTGTATTGCCAAAGGAAGTCATGGGGTCCTAGGCTCTGTCCTGGCTCCACCATTCCTGGAGTGGAGAAGTGTTGTGTTCTAGGCCCTGGGTTTTCTGGGGAGACATTACAGATGTTGGCTTATCTAGGGGAAGCAACCCATGAAGCCTTGTCACACGAGAACAGAATGGACAGATTTACATGTTCAGCCAAGAGCAGGGAAGCCAGGAAGGGAGCTGTTGGCTGTCTGGCTTGAATGACATGGGTTGGCTCCACCGGCCAGACCAGGAGTAGTGCATGGCCTCGGACTAATGATCCGGAAGAAGTTTCTAACAAATGGGCTGCCCTAGAAAATGCAGTGCTCTTCGCCAGTTTGAAGAATGGATTCCTGCATCCAGTAGGAAAAATCAGATTAATATCCTGTTTTTGTCTTTTCCAACTCTGAGATTCTATGGTTCACTTTGGGCCAAATCTCATGTCTCATGAGATGGGGCAGACTATAGATTTTTCACTTGGGCCTGGGAAAATTCGGTGCTGAAAATTCAGTGATTACCACGGAAAATTCAGTGATGTACACTGGAGCCACGGATATAATCCAGGATAGCCTCCCTGTCTCTGTGTTTTATGTTTCCTTAGTGAAATTGTTGTACCTGTTTCTTGCTTTCTCGGAAATTGTAGTCAGGATGTTTTTGATTCACTGCTTTTTAAAATGAACTATGGGACCTAGGTTCTCCTACACTCTGCCGATCAGGTTTTTAGAATAAAGTAGTAAGTCCTCATATTGGTGAGAGAAGAAAGCAGAATGGGTTGAGGATATTTGAGTGTGCCAGTAGAATCCCATGTGGCACTACAAAACCCTTGAAATAGCTTTTAAATAAAATCAAAGTGCTGTGACTAGAAAAAGCTTAGATTTTTGAAGTTAGACAGACCTGGTTTCAAATCCTGATCCTGACACTTCCTCACGTTGGCGTATTACTTAACCTCTCTCAGCTTTAGACTCAGTTTCCTTGTCTATAAAATTAGAATAACTTCTTCATTTGCAGGGTTGTTGGAAAGATTAGATATAATGACAGAAGGCATCAAGTGGTAGCTTTGGTATTTAGCAGTATTAATTACATACTGGCTTTGAATAGACAAACCATTTACTTATTCTCTTTTGCTGGGCAAGTTGCTCAATCTTGGACCTCAGTTTCTTTTGAGGATTAAGCAAGATAATCTTGTTTAGCAAGATCAACAAGAAAATGCTAACAGGTACTTAGCAGAGTGCCTGGCCAGTATTAAACACTATTATATTGATACAGCTATTTGGAAATTGATAACTGAATACCCCAAGAGCCCTAACATTATGAAAAATAATGAGGCTCCAAATAAAAATAGTTTCATTTCCTTTGCTTCTCATAGATATTTACTGAGGAACAAACTCTACCTTGTTTTAGTTTCCTATTACTTCTCTAGCAAATAACCACAAACATAGTGGCTTAAAACAACACACATTTATGACCTTACGGTACAGGAAGCCAGAAGTCCTAACCTAAGAATCAAGGTGTTGGCAAGGCTGTGTTCCCTCTGGAGATTCCAGAGGAGACTTCATTGCCTTGCGTTCTCCAGCTCCCAGGGGACGCCTGCACTCCTTGGTTTGTGGCCCCTTCTTCCATCCATGAGAGCCAGCAGCACAGCTTTTAAAAATCCCTTTCTCTCTCTCTGATCTCTGCTTCTGCCATCACATCTTCTCTGACTTTGCTCCCTTCCTCCTGTAAGGATCCTTGTCATTGATTACACGGGGCCACTCAGATAATCCAGGATAACCTCTTTATCTCCGAACCCTTCATTTAATCACAACTGCAAAGTGTCTTTCACCAGGTAACGTAAGATTCTGAGGATTAGAATGTGAACATCTGTGGGAGCCACTATTCAGCCTGCCACATCCTTCCTATTTTTGCAAGTTGCCTTTGATATCATAGAGGTTATATATATTTTTCATCAGCATCCTGATTTAACAAAATTATTGTAGTGCTTCTGCTCTGAGTTCCTGGACTCTAATGCCATCCTCTGAAGAGCTCACATGCTGAGCCTGAACCTGAAGGAATTTAGAAGTGACAGGTATTCTCGGAGCAGCTGACGTGAAAGTAACGTCTAAGGAAGATCTTTCTCGTTCTGCGGTATTCCATGGCCCAGTTTAATAACTTCTTTGGTGTTTGGTGCCAGATGTTACGCTTGTTTAGCTTATTAGGCCCTTTGAACTTCACAGTGAAGGTTACCTTAAAGATACTGTCTTGCTAACATGAATTTATTAATGTAAATTCCCTGGGGTCAGTGGTAGAACTGAAACTAGCGACCAGGTTTCTTGCCCTATGAGGGCAGGAATGAGCTCTCTCAAGTACTTGTCAACACTTTCATTTTTTTTTTCTCCATCTGCTGAAGGTAGACAGAAATATCCCTAGAAAACAGTCCCCATGTACAACTCTTAGGAGAATCGTCTTTTGGGTAATTGACGTCTAGGTAGCTGTGGTTTTAAGTTCTTCCCAAGAAATGATTTGCTTTAAGCATCTTTTAGAGTCCTTAAGAACATATGCTCTGGAGTTAGATAGACCATCTTGAATCAACCTGAGTCTCCTCCTTTACTAGTTGTGTGGCCCCGAGCAAGTTCTTAAACCTTGTGAATTTCTGCTTTCTTGCATATAAAATGGCAACAGTGACACCTGCTTCATACTGTTGTGAGGATGCAGTGCAGTAATGCCTGGCATTTAGCTTGTGCTCCACAAATGTTAGCAGTTCCTCAGGCTTCTGCATTTCCTTGCCGCATCCTTTAACACTTTAAAACTACTTCAATAACCTTGTTAGAGCATCTTTGTTATAAACACCACTTTTGTTCGGTGATTCCAAGAGGTCAAAGACTATGATGGAACCAAGGAGGGAACTAAAAAAGTAAATGCAAATTTTGGTGATTTATATGGTTATTGGTGGTAAATTCTCAGTTTTCAGGTTTATTTACATATGATGATTTCATTCGTTCATTCAGCTTTTATTAAGCATAGAGCATGTGACACATTATATGCCAATGTTATATCACAGAAAGAGCTACAAAGAGATGAGCAAGAAACCTCCCTAACATTTGGAGACATGCTCACGGTTGCTTTGATTTTTTTTTAAGGGCAGGGCCTTTCACTGATTCATTTATTCTGCACATTTATTGGGTATGCCTGGCCCTGCTAATAGGAACTAGGGCTAATCCAGAAGTAAATAAAACAGAAATCTCTGCCCTTATGGAGTTACATTCTAGTGAGGGAAGATAAACGGCAAATAGGATAAATAAAGAGAATATGTAATATGTTCAGTGATGACACGTGTTAGGAGAAAAATAAATCAAGGGGGATGGGATTTGGCAGAAAGGGTGGTGGCTATTGACAATTAGATGGTCAGAGAAGGCTTCCTTGAGAAGGGGGCATCGGAACCACGACCTGCAAGCAGTGAGGAAGGGAGTCATGGAGATTTATGGAAGAGGATTTCAGGCAGAAGGACAGCAGGTGCAAAGGCCCGAAGTTTGGGATTGTGCTTGGTGACTTTGTGGAAAGCAGTCAAGGCCACCTTCCCTTTGGTTCTCCTTTGAATGTTACAAAGTCTGGAACACTGAAGGCAAATAATCACAGTTGCTTTAACATTCTCCCGGGAACCCTTTATCACTTGAATGAAGGGAAAGCAGTGTATCCCCCGCTGCCTCTGTAACTTTCTGCCTCAATGGATTTGACAAGGGGAAGTTTTGAACTTGTCAGCTTGGGCGTTGGAAAGAGGTTGGTCAGCCAGAACAATGGTCTTGGTGACTTGGTTCTTCCTTCACCTGAGACGGTGTGAGGAGGTGGGAGCTGGAGGATAAATCTCAGCCCCAGGAAACTGGGTTCTTGTGTTTCCCAATCTCCAAGTCGTCCTACAGCTGGGAGAGCTCCAGAAATCAGAAGAGGGGAATTTATAATTTTCAGAATCATTGTTATTGAGATGTAACTTACATACCTCCTTAATGCAGCCATTTGTTGTGTAAGGTTGGCTGAGTGTTGACAAATGCATACACTCCATGGTGTGCTGATAAATACTAAACAACTGACTCTTCAGAGAAAATAAGGAGTCCTAATCTGTAGCTTTTGCCAATTTTTTCCTGATGTGTAAGTGCTTCCATCATTGTTGATTTCAAGTGATCAACGTGATACCACAGAATCGGGTGTTGGGAAAAGATGTGATTGGACCTCGAGAGTCCATGATGAGCTGGTTCCAGCACAACTAAGCACTTACCTCCGATGTAATTACCACCACAGTTAAGATGCAGAATGTTACCAACACTCAGAGTTTCTCCAGGCTTCTCCCAGTCAGTCCCCATGCCATATCCAGGTTATCACTGACCCATTTCCTGTCCCTGTTAATTAACTGTCCTAGAATTTCATATCAGTGGAATCAGACAGTATGCACTTTTGTTGTTGTTAATCCTCACCCAATGATATTTTTTCCATTGCTTTTCAGAGAGAGTGGAAGGGAGGGTGATGGAGAGAGAGAGAGAGAGAAACATCGATGTGAGAAAGACACATCCATTGGTTGCTTCTCACACCCCCCTTGGGGTGCATGAGATTGAACTGGGGCTGGGATCAAACTCCAGGTACATGCCCTTGACTGAGAATCAAACCATGGCCCCTAGGAAAAAAACAACAACAAAAAACAAACCATGGCCTTTCAGTAAACGGGCTGATGCTGTAACCATTGAGCAACACCAGCCATGGCAGACAGTATGAACTTTTTTTGTATGTCAGAATGATGATTTAAAATTTATTCATCATATACATATATATATATATATCAGTAGTTTGTTCTTTTTTATTGCTGGGCATTCAATTACATGGATATACCATTATTTATACATTTACCTGTTGATGGGCATTTGCACTGTTTCTAGTTTGGGGCTGCTATTAAGGAAGCTGCTATAAATATTTGCATCTGAGTTTTTGTTTGGAAATAGGTTTTCATTTCTTTGAGGTGAATACTTTGAAATGAAATGTGTGGGTCCCGAGGAGGATGGTGTGCTTCCTAAGAAATCACGAAATGATTTCCCAAAGGCGTCGGACCATTTTACACTCCCACTAGCAAAGTACGAGAGCCCCGATGCGCCACAATCTCATTAGAACTTGCTACTGTGAGTCTTTTAAATTTAGGCATTCTGGCGTATATAATGCAATTCTGATTTTAGTTTGCATTTGAGTGTCTTTTCATGTGCTTGTTGGCCATCTGTATATCTTTTTTTGTAAGATGTTCATTTAGATTTTTGTCCATTTTAAAAAATGGTTGTAGGTTGGATGTAAATAACTTTTTAAAAAGGAGTAAGAATTTGGAGACAACTTTACATTGGAGAGGGTAAGAGGGAACACAGGGCAGACAAACAGCCGGAGAAAACGGACAGGTTCGTCGAGGTGGGAGGTGGCCAGAGTGCCCATGACCTTGGCACTTTATTACCAGGTGATTAGATGTCCTAGTTTGCCTGGGACTGCCCCAATTAAAGCAATGACAAGTCCCGTATCTCTGAGAACACCTCATTCCTGGACACACTGGCATGATTGGTCACCTTATAGAACTATATGTGGGTTTATGCCTGGAATCATTAGACTGGTGATGGTTTTAACGCGAGCACAGGAGAGACTGTTGGTGGTGAATGAATTCTGAAAAGCCACACGGCTCCTCGTCAGGGGCAAAGCCAGTGCAAAATGCGGATATTCTGGCTCCTCGCCCTCTGTTCAGAAGTCAGTAGCTCGCTTTTAAGACAAGCATCTAGGGACATGGGAAAGCTTCCCTTCTGCTGTCGGAAAAGAAAACCAAAACCCTCCAATGATTGTTTTTTGAAATTACATGCAACATAGACTCATTTATTTGGCTGAAGTTTTAATTTTCTAATCAACTGTAGCTGTCTCTGAAAGGACTAAGACATTGAGTCTTACCAGTCATTAACACCTTAGTACAAAATAGCTGATTAAAAAGCCTTACCTAAGAACATGATTTGGTTTCAGAAAGGGTAGTGAAAAGTTTGGGTACAAGGCTGAGAGACTACCACTAAAGAAGAAATAGCACAAAAACTTGACAGGATTGGGAATGAAAGATGAAATTCATCAACTTAGTGTTGTGAATAGAGCTGTGTTGCTAGGCAGATGAGAGTGTCTGCGTGTCCTTGTACAGAAGAGGAGCTTAAGAGGGCCAAGAGAGAAGGAATTATTCTCCTTCCTTTATGTGGTGTTTAGGAAAAGGTTGAGCTTTGATTTATCTGCTATTGATTTGATACTTCATATATTCCTATGGTTCCTGATTTATTTATAAAATATCCCTAAGTTAGTTACATATATTGCTTCTTGTTCTAGTCCTCGTTGCTATTGTGTAACATGTAAACACAGTCATCTCTTTGTCTTACATGATCCCAGAGGAGCTAGATGGAATGCCTTCTTATAGAATAGATAATATTACTGCTTCGTTTTCATACACTGTCTTTCTTTTGAGTAACTTCCAACCTGTTATGACATTTTTCTTCTTAATGTTTATTAAATGCCCTCAGCATGCTCAGTGCTGTTGAAAGAATATCAAAGATACAATTCTTGCCAATAAGGAACATGCATATTAATAGATGAGAGACATAAACAGGCTTTCAAATATATATAAAATCCTGGAAGGTGACAGATTATTTTGTTTGGATGAGATAGAATAATCGAACTAATGCACACTATTCCTTAGCTATGGTCTTGTGGGGCAAAAAAAAAAGGAAGAAAGAAAGCAAAAGCATAGAGATGTCTCAACCTAAAACCTTCAGAACAATAAGCCTGGAAGAGTTGGTACTTCAGTTAGGACAGAAATCAACCATTTTTGCCAAAGTTAACCTTAGTTCTGTGAAACTCATACCAGAGATTTTGAGTCTCACACAGCTCTCATGTATGCAGTTTTAGCAATTCAAGGAGTCTGATTTTCATGTCATTCATTCAGCGATCTTTTTTCCCCTGAACCTACTGTGTATCAAGCCATGAATTAGGAGCTGGGAACAAAATGGTAAACAAAACAGATGAGTCCCTGCCTCACTGGCTCGTGCAGTTGGGGACACAGACATGAAATAAGTAATTATGCCAATCACAGTATAACTACTGTGATCTGTGAGATGATACAATAAAGGGACCTGACCTGGTCCGGGGAGTTTTGAAGACTTCTTCTACTTGAGGTGAGACATAAAGGATGCAGAAGAGGAAGCGAGGCGGAGAGGGTTCTGTAGGTAGAGGAAGCCGCTGGCATGACCAGTCCAGGAACTGAGAAAGGCAAGCGTGGCAGAGTCCAGAGCTTTGGGAACTGGTATGATTTGAGGGGAGATTAGAAAGGGAGGCTGGGCCAGATCATGCAGGCCCTTGCAGACAGAGTAGGACAATATAACCTCCTCTCATTTACTCTGTTCCAGGCAACCACATGACCAGGCAGTTCACCTGTTACTACATTCAGTCCTTGTAACTACGCGAACCCGTAAACATTCTTATCCCCTCTTTGACTCTGACACCCAGCCTCTGTCCTCTACACCTCCTGTGTCCTTGTTTTACACTGGAGGGAGCCATGGCCCAAAGAGATTAAGTGATGTAACCAAGCTCCCAGGGCAACTTAAGTCAGGACAAGCGTTCTGTCTTCTACCGTCCTACACATGACATTAGGATTCCAGTTCGTACCAACGAGGCCACAAAGGATTTGAATATATCTTTGGGGTGTATTTCATCCATAGTTTACGCTGAATAGTTACGTTGAATTTGTTCATGTTCTATAATCAGAGAGGTTCCATGATACTTGAGTGGACATTCAACACACTGGCAATTTTCACGCTGGTGGTAGGTTTGTGTAAGGCTCTTCCCCAGCGAGTCTAAGTCCCTTTCCACAAGAAGTACTGTATTTTCCCAAGGAGCACTTTTGACAAAAGCTACATGAGGTGAAAACTCTAAGCTTCTTGGGATTTCAAGATTTTCTTATGAAGTATTACGTGCCCTCCTTGAACGCTTCCCTTAGTCCTCTGGAATCTTAATGTTGGCCTCTGAATCAATCCCTCCTGGAAACACCTGGAGATGAGAGCCGGCATCACTGGCCGCTTCCTCCTTGTTGCTGCTGGTTCAGAGCCCAGGATCACCGAGATCAGAGGCTTCAGCTGGATTTCCTTGTCTTGGGTTCATATTGTTTTCAGAGCCCAGGATCTTTTCTGTGTACATCTGGGCAGTGTCCACTTGAAGAAAAAATGGGAGGCTTCAGACCTTCAAAATTAATGAGAACTAGGGACCTTCAATTAGTGCATAAAGTCCCAGTGAGGAGACGGCTCTTCAATGGCATAGAGATTAGGTTGATCATCCTTATAGTAAAGGGGTGCGCGGACTAAGAATGTGATGGAAAGATGGGAATAAGAAATAAAGATGGGAATAAGAAAATTAAGCTGGACCAATGGCTTTTTTCTTTTTTTCAGTGAAGAAAGCCCCACTTTTGATTTGTCCCAATTAGAAACATCCTGGTCATTCTTTTAGGGCAAAGCCATGATGTTCTGGAGAAAGAGCCACTTAATGTATTTGCCCAAAGCAGGGAAAGTGTCAGTGTCAAAGAAGGGATTTTGAGAGCTGCAGTGATCTTAGAAATGAACCAGCCCAAAGTCCAGTGTTATCGAAATGAAAACTTGAGACTCACTAAGTATATGTGATTTAGCCAAGAAGCCACCTCTGGCGAGTGTCAGCTGGACCTAGAACCCAGGTCTCCTGCCTGTATTTGTTGTACTTGTTCAATTTCCATTATGTGATCCACATTTTACAATCTGCCAAGAGAATATGATTGTGTGAGATTTCGCTCATTTGTTTTTCTAAAGTGGGCTGGGACTTAACTTTGAAAGCTATCCTAAACAGAACTAACTGTTTTTAACTAAAGAAGGGGGTGCACAGATAAGAAGACTAATTTGTTAAAGAAATGGTTGAGATCAAGTGGATTGAACTATTTTTACCCAGGAAACTTGGTTGATTGGTACGATATATGATCTTTGTTTTGTTTAAGAAATTGCCATTCAACTTTTAGTTTTTCAGTAAATGAAAAACTGCTGTCTACTGAAGTCAGGAAACAAACGGAGTAGTGTTTTCTTTGTGAATGATCAACTGCTTAGGACTTGTTTCAAATTAATGATATAAATAATCTAACAAGGTCCTTCATTGTACATTTCTCAGAGCAAACAGAATGCTGTGTGTTTTTATAACCAGATAGCTATTGGACTTTTTCTCTTTCCCACATTTGGATACAGATTGATGTAGAATTACTTAAAATGCTGCATATAAATTAAACATTAAGAGGGAGATAGGGAGAGGCTAAGCTGCCCCATTATAATCTTTAGTTCCGCAGTCACTGCCTCAAGGACACTCCACTTCATATCACATGTCCTTCTGAAAGGTGATCACCAAGGTTCAAGTAACATTGAAGCAGAGCAGGCAACTGCATAATTGATGGACCTTTTTTTGGGTTGTGTTCTTATTTGAATGAAAAACAGGAAAACAGAGGACTTCATACACTGACTCTCTTTCTTTTGTTCTTTCCTCACTGTCTTTGCAGATCGGGGCCCTGAAGGACTATTACCACTTCTACCATAGCAGGACGATTAAAAGGTCAGTTCTCTCGAGCAGAGGAACCCACAGTTTCATTTCAATGGAACCAAAGGTAAGAAGAACCAGTTGGGTGGGGATCAACAGGCAAAGCTACTGCATTTTTCATTGGTAATATCATACTAGGAGCTGATGACCAGCACGAAGGCTCAAATGTCAAGAGCTGTCATACTCTCCTTTGGTCCAGTGTCTTTGTTTCCTCTTCAGACAAAAATAGACGATGGCTTGCTTTTTCCTGCAGTGCCACTATTATTCCAGTTATAGAACAGCCCAAGAGAATCAGGAGTATGGGTTCTCAAGGAGAAAGGAGAATAAATGTGTGGGGGGAGAGATAGACATTGATTAAGAAGTATGAAGTATTAAGAATACCACACACTATCTTACCTCTTTACATAACAGATCTGAAGCTCTTTCTGAACTCTGTGGAGGGGTCTCTTCTCAAATCCTTAGATGAGCCCTTGGGTCACCATGAATCCTCACAGTCTCAGCTGGTGTTGGTAGAGCCATGCCATTGGCAGCCCAAGGACTAGACCATGTCTGGGACAAGAGGGATGCGGAGCACAGCAGGGAAGGAGCTGCCTCCTGCCCTTGGGGGCTCAGCAGGTGTCTTTCTTACATGCTTTCTTATGTATCTTTAGTCTCTGTCCTTTTGGGTTTTACAGACAGCATGTTCCTGGGAGAACCTAGAGGGAGAGAAGACATGTCCAGGTCCTCCCCCTCCATTTTAGAGAAGTAGAACAGCTTGCACCTGGGCAATAGGATGCTGAAGGGTATTAGGGAGAAATAAACTAGTAACTGGCAACAAAAACTTTGAAGTGAGTTGAGTATCTGTCCTTATTAAGTTAGAGGAATGGATGGACTCTGACAGAGAACTCTTTGGCCCCCCAGATATGGCCAGTAAAGAGGAAGAGAGAGTGGCTGTACCAACCTGCCCCCTTTCCTCTGTGGGCTCACTTTATTATTACTGAACTAGAAGCCCATTGCAGGAGGATTCCTGCAAGAATAGGGCTTCCTCGGACCAATCGCGCTGCCAAGCCCTTCCGCCCAGGGCTGCAGACAGGGGTTCTGGCTGGCGGCGGGGCTTAGGTGGCACATGGGGGGCCCCCGGATGGCGGCTCGTGCTGGTCTGCCCTGCCTGCAGTATGCAAATTAGCTACCGTCTTTATTGGTAGTTAATTTGCATATTGCACTGATTAGCCAATGGGAGGCATAGCGAAGGTATGGTCAATTACCATGTTTGTCTATTATTAGATTAGATAGGAAGGGATTTCCTCCCCCCTCCCCCCATTAAGATTGGGGTTTGTCATATGAGCTTATTTTCAAATAAATTGGTGAACAAGCCCTGACCAGTGAGCATAGCGATCCCACCTAGACATTCCTTGAAAATTGTATACCTTTATTAAAGCAAAGAAGTCCCTATTTGAATTAATATGTAAATTAAGCTTGCAGTTTGGAGTCCTGCCCTCTGTTATATACCATGGTTCGCCGTGTTTAAATTTTTTATCTGGAATATTATCACACAGTATTCATGATTGTGAAATCATATCTTGGTGGTGGTTAGAAAAAGCCCATTTATCATAGATCCCAATTTTCTGTGGGTTATAGGAACTTGCCCTAATACTTACACTCTGGTGGTCTGTGAATTGTAATTGTTTCCCCCTTCATCTCCACTCACAATTAAATGCTTTTTTGTAAAGCAGTCTGTTATGATGTTCCTGAATTAGCTGAGTTTTCAAAGCAACATCATGTTTTTTCTCTGTTAAGTAACTTTTCTGAAACTTTCTAGAACTTTAGTAATTAAAATGATTCCAATTTCAGACCTCATGTGCATAGTCAATATGAATTTGAAACACCAAGCACTGCTTGGTTTGGGAAGGAAGAACAGAATGTAACCAGATATTGTGTTCATGATGAAGGATTTACCGAATATGGAGTTATTCAATCCCTAATGTTATCTTGGGGGATCTTGTTCTACATTTCTTCTTATCTCAGTGCATTAAATAGCTTATGCAGGATCCAACAGAGACCTTGGATGATGGGATACGTAGTGCCTGGGATGTATGCCCTCCCTCAGCCAGTCCAAAAGAGCAGGTCATTTCGGCCAGCCCTAGAGGACATGCTCAGTTCCCCTGCCTCCTCAATCAAAGGGAACACCCCAGGGAAGAACCGCATCTTACTCTTCATTCTGATGCCTCCTGCCCTTCATTCACACCCAGCCATTTATACAAGAGGCCACAGGGCTACCAACTTTGCAGATACAATACCATAGATTAGGGTTTGCCCACAATTTCTTTCAGCCATTTCTTTAAGTCCATTCATTCGTATCCATATCTTGTATATGTCAGACCCTGCACTAGACTCTGGACACTTGAGGATATAGTGGTACCCTCAGGGAACTCACTGCAGGGTCTCTCACAGCAGCTTCCAGGGAAACCCTGGGCAATATAATGCTTCTCAGTTTTGGGGATGAGGGAGCAGAGGAGATGGGGTTCATTCCATTCCTTCTCCAGCTCCTTCCTCAAAAAGCTCAGACCCATTTAGTTATTTTTCCGTTTTAAATCTGAAAAACTTTTTAATTGCAAAAATGTTATGAAGAATTCCCATATGTGCTTCCAAGATTCTCCAAATGTAAACATTTACATTTTTCCATACTTACTTATTCATATTCTCTCTCTTCCATCTATGCACACACACGTATATATATATGTATATGTTTTTCCCCCCTGAAACTTTGGAAGCAAATTATAGACACGGTGGCCCTTTAACTGTAAATATTTCACTGTATACTTACTAAATCCAAGGACTTTCTTTACATAACCAGAAGTACGACAGTTAACATTCTGGCAAAAATCTGGATATTAACATCATTTCAGTATTGTTTTCTAATTAACAGATTTTATTCAAATGTTGCCAATTCTTTCTTTTCTGCACCAGGATCACATTTAGTTTTCAGTTTGCTGAAGTCCCCTTTGTATACTCTGTCCTACTTCCTTCTGTTTCCATTTTTTTCTGACATGAGCTAGGACTTTGAAGAGTGCAGGCCAGTTGTCTTGTAGACTGTCCAGTCTGCTGACGCGGTTTAACGAGAACACCAGGGAAGGGCCGTGTTCTCAGTGCAACGGATCGGGAGGAGCCCGATGCTGATTTGTGTTGTCATTCATGATCTTCACTTCGGCCACTGGGTGATGGTGGTGTCTGCCAGTTTTCTCTACTTTAAAAGGACCGTTTTCCCCCTCCTAAATACTAAGTGCTTGGTAGGCAGATATTTTGAGACTGTGTACATTTCCACAGGCTGACTGTATTTTTTACCCCCAGCCGCCCCATTGGGAATGCAAAGCAAGTGTCAGTGTGCCTGGCTTCCTTAGGCAGGTCTCCTTTCCTTTCATCTTGGGTGTGTGTGTGATGGGCGATCTGTGTGCTGAAGTGGAGGCACCGGCATGGTTTTGGGTGATCGGACCATGTGAAAGAATAGCTATGTGTGGAGTTGTATTCGATGGCCGTTTTCTCAAGAGGTAGGAAGTGCACACTGAACAGATGCTGGCTGTAACTTGTTGTAGTAAATTGCATGGCTCCCTCCTCCGCCGCCTACTTTTGTTTTTACTGAGTGGATTCTAACGAAGGAAATCCAAAAGTAACAAGTGTAAGAACAGCCCTCCTGGCGCTAAAAACATGCTGTGGTCAGCTGGGACACATGAGCCAGGAGAAGAAGAATAGCCTGGCTCCCATGTGTGAACATGCTATTATGATCAGCTTTGGAAATGGCAGAGATTCACAGATTTCTAAGATCACTAGTACAGTGATAACAGGTTTGCAGAAATTGCTGGTGTAATATTACAGCCGTTGGACCAGTGAGTCTTACAATTTCCTTTATCTATGTTTTTGTTTTCAATTGACCAACTTTTCTCCTAGGGACTAAGCTATATTCCAGAAACGGTAGTCTTGAATTAATATGCTCAGAAGCTTCTCATTAATCGGTTTAGAAATCTTTGCTGGCCCTGTGGCATTTTGGTCAAAGGGTATATCTAGAGGAGTGTTCTGAAATGGAAGTTTCTTTATTGCCCTTTTTAGCTGCCTATGTGGACCTGGGTGGGGGCAGAGGAGATAATTTTCTTTCAGTTTCCTTTTTACCCAGAATAGAAAAGCCAGAATACGAAATATCTTATTACATGGGCTTTTAAAAATGAAAAACATAAGCCAGGCACCCATGTCCTAGCCATGAGTAGTTACATAAGCACAGCTTCTTTTGTTGTGCTTATGTAATGTATTTCATTAGATTTACGTTGAAGGTTCTGGCTTTTCAACCTCTTACCTTTTCCAAAACATTTTCTGTCTTCACATCTATTTACAGGTCCATTTTTATCCAAGTCTAGGATAGACTCATCCCCTGCTATGGGGTCAGAGATGGACACCTCTCCTATCTTGTTTTTTTTTTTAAATTTATTATTAGGTTTTAGACTTTTAGATCTTGTGGGAAGGAGAGAGAGAGAGAGAGAGAGAGAGAGAAACATTTATGTGAGAGTGACACATTGATCAGCTATTTCCTGCACACCCCTACCCATACCTGTGGAGCCTACATCCTGGGCATGTGCCCTGACTGGGAATTGAACCAACAACCTTTTAGTGAATGGGATGATGCCCAACCGAGCCACACTGGCCAGCGCTCTTGTGGGTTTTTTTAAAGTTCATCTTCAGTCAACCTGCCTCAGCACATGGATGTGCATGGCGTTGTATCTCAGCTATGGAAAAATGATTCATGTCATATTATTTATTGTAGAATCATGGGTTTCTTATTAACCATCTCTTTCCTTTCCAGTGTTGGCATACTCTCCATCATATGCCTAAGAGGAATTTCTTTTTTCTGTTAAGTATGGCCAATGACAAAGTGTTCAGTACTAAACAAGGTAAACATTTCTACAATTGAAGAGATTTAACTCATTGAGTTATAATGTTTGCCTGTAACTTCTACCCACTGAACCTACTTTTGCCCTCCAGGCTTATAACATAACAGCTCATTGAAGTCCTCGCTTATTCTCCCGGAGCAGCAGTTGTCCCTCAGCACAGGTGGCTGGGAATTAAGTGCAAGGCTTTAGCTCACAGAGATATTGCCTATTTGTTACATTTATACATAAGCCTTTTCCTCTGAAGAGAGTTTTAAAGCAGAGAGTTTGGAGAATGACAAATACTAGTAAAGGGGTGTAGGAAAAGGACAGGAGGAGAGAAATGAAGTGATCGGAAATGGTTAGCAAGACCAGATGAAATCAGACCTGTGAGAGAAGAAAGGGAAGTTCAAGTTCCTTCCTATGCCAGGTTGGTACCTTTGTGCCCAGGAGGATGTTCAGGTGACTGGAGTGAAGAACATGTGATGGACTAAGAGGTTGGGAGCTGAGTGAGTGACTCTATGTATTGGTCGTGTCCCTGAAAAGTTGTGCGAATCCACTTATCAGTCAAATCCCATCCACGTGAGTTCCCTTTATAACTTCAAAATGATGTTATTCCCCACTCCTGATTCATTTGTAATCGATCCATGGAGACAACCGGCACATTAGTTATCTCTTTTTTCTTAACCCTGAGATAAGCCTTTTATAAGTTGTTTGCAAATACCTGATCTGCTAGTGGGCCTTGGAAGGTAAAGAAACTTGATCTAGTTAGAAATATATGCTCAGAAGTGTCTGCGTTCAATCTTACCTGGCTCCCAGGCATCCGTCGCAGCCATGCCTCCTTCATAATAAGACTCCGTTTGGTCTGATGCAACTGCAAATTTAGTTTCACCTGGAGTTCAAGGGCTTCCTGTTGGGGCCACTGGTCCCTCCGTTTCCTCTCACCCCACCTGCCTTCATTCCAGCTGGTGCTTCTGAGGACTGCTTTCTTTTTAAAAAATCTGTTTTTATTAATTTTACAGAGAGAGGAAGGGAGAGGGAGAGAGACATAGAAACATCAATGAGAGAGAATCATCGATTGGCCCCTCCACCACTCACCATCCCCCACCAGGGATTGAGCCCACAACCCAGGCACATGCCTTGACCTGGAATCGAACCTGCCACCTCTTGTTGCATGGGATGTCGCTAGAACACCTGAGCCACACTGGCTGGGCAGGGCTGCTTCCGTCAGCAGGTTAATTTTCTGCTCTTCGGTTCCAATGTGATAATCACTTAATGATTTGACTTTGTCTTGTGAAGTGCGGTTTTATAATGTAACATTCTAGGGTGTGTGCTCATCCAGCCTGTGGGATGACCCCGAGTGTGTTGAGGAGGAATAGAGAGGCGGTGTTCTCTCAGGCTGGTCCCTGAGGCTTTGCGTACTTCCAGACGTCATAGCCGGATGGTTGTGCATTGGCCTCTCAGCATCTCACCAGCAACTGAAAGAAGTTACCAAATATCTTGAATTTTTCTGGAAGCAGTGGGGGCTTGGATCCAGTGATGAGCAGAAAGAACATGGACAGAGTGGCCATGGAGCATGTTGGGGTGTCTCTCTTGTTCTAGGCTACTTTCTTTACCACCTTTTTACGAGCTATGAAATGTGACTATTAGACTCCTGGGTGAAGCATTTTAGCCCCAGGGTTGCAATTTTTGATACATTTATGGTGGCAAGAGTGTGGGAGAGATGGGAGGAGGTATGTACGTGAGATTCCACCCTGTTCTTCACCTCCCCTTCTTTTATGTCTTGTTTCCAGTCTCCCAGGTGGCTGGATGGTCAGAAGCCAGAGAGCCAGCTTGTACACTGCTGGGTTATCTGATGGGAAAGTTCGGGCCACGACCCAAATCCCTTATAGTTAGGAGTGAATTTTTTAAAAAAAATTCTCAGCTACTTTGGAAAGGTTGCCAACTCTTTATTAGAGAGCCCTTGGCAGTACTTCATTTTGAAAGGTTATAAACTCACATGCCTACAGTGGGAGTGCAGATAACTAGAATGAGTGAGATGGGCCAGATTTAAAGCAACTGGGCACGTGGGCAAGTGTAGAGCACACTGTGTGTGTGAGGGGACAGATGCTCAGCTCTACCCGTTGCCGTCCTGTTGGCAGACTGGCTCAGTGTTGCCAATGCAAAAGAGCCGGCACGTCTGGGTTTATACATACTATTTCCCAATTTTAAATGCTGGCATATTACTAGAAAGTTTTAAAATGTTTGTATGGACCAAAGGAAAGACATCTGAAGGGCACCCCAGTTTGTGACCCCTGAGCTGGCTGTGCCAGGAGAAAGGGAGGAGGACACGAAAGGCGGGTATCATCACTTTGGTAACTGCGCTGGAGTCACCCTCACCTCACACATCTTTTAGTTCTGTCCCTCATGCTCCGCTCCCCTGAGTGGCTCAGGTGTGATCTTTCTCGATAGCAGGTCTCTGGAGCCACAGGTCCTACTGAGCTTTTGGAGAAACTAGAATACAATAAGTAAGCAAACCTAGGAAATAAGTGATAACAGTGGGGAAAAAATCCCCCAAAATCCAGCAACAATAACAAAACTCAAAGCCATGCTAATGGTCTGGTTTTGAAGAGAAATTATACTGATTCATGCATTTATTTTAATGAATGCAAGAGTAAATAGAAACCCAATTAAAATACCACCATTCAAAAGGCCTCATTTGTTAATAAGTGTTTGTCAGCTTTGTTTCTATGCTCAGTTCTGCCAAATGTCCCTCAATTCTTACAGCAAACAAGGAGGCAACATGTTGCAGCAGAGAGAACCTTTGGGTTTTGGTTCCTGATGTGATCTCTGCAGGGTGAGCACTTACCTGCTCTGTCCACCAAGTCTTCCTCCATTGGAAGCCTCATCCGTGTTCATGCATGTGCTTACAGAAATATGTGGTATAGCATAGTATAATGAATTATATATGTAAGTCAAGGTCAAAGGTGTAGGTTAAATCCTTATAAAAATAGTAAGCAGCTATTAAAATGATGTTATGAATCTACACCTACCAAATAGAAAGGTCTCTAACATATTATGTAAAGTTTTTAAAAAAGTATAAAAAAGAACATATAAGATGTGATCCAATTTATGTCAAAAAAAAAAAAGACTTGCCTGTGTGTGTGGTTGTATTCAGGATAGGTTTGGAAGGATGCACAAACACATTTAAAAACTCTTACCTTTTCAAACTGTATGATTTTTTAAAACAAACTATTTATAGTGAAACTGCTTTTGTTAATATCAACAATGCTTTGACATTTCCAATCCAGTGGGTACATCTCTATTCTCACCTGACCCTACTTCTTACTTGACATGGTGGTCAGTCATTTGTTCCTCCATGAAAAATAACATTGTTTCTTGAGACCATATTCCCCCAGGTTTTTTCCCTGCCTTTCCTGCACCTTCTGTCTTTATTGATGGCACTTCCTCTACCTCACCTGTATATTTTGGGGAGCCAAGAGCTCACCTTTATGCTGGGTGTCCTTGCTTTAAATGTATATCTCCTCTCATGTACTGGATATCTCCAACCCAATCAATGTCTAGTAAGCATCGATAACATAATATAACAATACTTTTAATTCCTACTCATCACCATGGCCCTCAGCCTTTTCCTTCCCAGTAAATAGGACTTATCCAGTTGCTCAAGCCAAAATGAGAACAGAGAGCAAACCATTCTGGATTCTCACTCTTTTCTTAATTTTTCTGCATGGAGACCCCTCAAGGGATCCTATTGGGTTCACCACAAAATCTATCTTGAAGCTGTGACTCTGTACAGGTTTTCCTGTCCCGCTCTGCAGCCAGCCTGGTTAATCCACCATCAGCTTTGACCTGCCTGCACTTCCACTCTTGTTCTTGCGTAGCTGTTCTCCACACAGAATTAGTTCTTTCTTCTTTCTTTTTCTTTCTTTCTTTCTTTCTTTCTTTCTTTCTTTCTTTCTTTCTTTCTTTCTTTCTTTCTTTCTTTCTTCCTTCCTTCCTTCCTTCCTTCCTTCCTTCCTTCCTTCCTTCCTTCCTTCCTTACTTTCTTTCTTTATTTCTTCCTTTTCCTCCTTCATACTTTTCTCTCTCTTTTGGTTACTCCTCACCTGAGGATATTTTCCCATTGATTTTTAGAGAGAGCGGAAGGAAGGGGGAGACACAGAAAGAGAGAAACATTGAGTGAGAGAAAAATAATGATTCGTTTCCTCCTGCACGTGCCCTGACCAGGGCGGGGGATAGGTGCCCTTGACCAAAATTGAACCTGTGACCCTTCAGTCCCTGGGCTGATGCGCTAACCACTGAGATACAAGCCAGAGCCTATAATTTTCTCTGAATTCTCTTAGAACTTACATCATTTTGTGGTGACATACATGGTCCTGTCTCATTTTAGTGCAGACAGCGGGGCAGCCGGAGGGAGAGACACTGTGTGCTAAAATGAAAGAGGCATTTACTGGGCTGGGTATTCAGATTCTGGTCTCAACTTTTTACTACTCACTAGGAGTTCCTATTAGCATGCCACTCCTCATTGGGCTTACTTCACTTGTAAAACCATGGAGCAGATGAACTATTTTCTAATGTTCATTCCAGTCCATTAATTGCCATCTTGAGCCAATGTCACTTGTGATTTTACTGTGGGTGCATGTTTCCCATCAGATGTGCCCTTTTCAATATTCTCTGTTCTAGTGTCTTTCCAAACTTTCTCTTTCTACCTCTCGGCCCAAAACTTAGAATATTTCTTAGCACATTCACTTCTCCCTCTAGACACTGTTTTGCCTGAAAGAGCTGATTTTGCAATGAGACTTGAGAGTAACCTGCTCAATCTTGAAACAGATATAGACTTTACCTATTCAGCAATGTACATGATAAATGAGGAACACGTAACGTTGCTTCTTCATTTTCAGAGTCCATGTTCCTCACGGATACAGGAGTCTGATAATGAGAACAGTAATTTTTATTACTGATGTTCATGAATTCTACAAGGCAGTTGTAGATAGCAAAGAAGTTGTTCGTAGTACCAGTTCTTCTAAGGAATTACGTACTTTATGTCGATTTTGGAGGAATAGAAAACCTTCTAAAATGTCAGGAACAATAGAACAAGTTTAAAAAGCCTGACCATGGAAATTAGAAGGTAGAAATGTAGTAGGAGGGTGTTGGTGGTGGTGTTGAGCTGGAGATGGGAAATAGAAGGGGCCAAAAGTAAAATCAGATGGGATCAAGGATGGACACAATTAATGAAAGCTTTTGGTGGATATAAAAATCCGTTGGCAAAGCTAAGCAAGCATTATCATACCTGAGTTTGTCAAGCCTGGGTTGCCATTCCTCGCACACTCCCCTCCCCACCGCCCCAGCCCAAATGTGCAAAATAGCAGCCAGTGAGCAGGTGAGTAACCAGACCGTGTCCTTGGACCACATTTGCTAGGCCCCAGCTCAAGGGCAGCCTTTGCTCTACATGGGATGTTATAATAATGCTTTGCAGACTCATTCCTTGGACCAGCCTGAAGCCCCTTTTCAACCCATCTATCCACAAAGAGAACAGGATGAAAATGGAGACCTCTTGGAGGATGGGGGAAAATGGATTCATTTCCTTAATGCAGGGAAAACTGAGGTCTCCTAGGAATGAGGTAGCATGAGAGAGAGGGATTCGTTTGCTTTCTCCATGGATAAATTTGAGAGCTTGCTGCATACAAAGAACTGAGTTAAAACTAAAAAAGCAGACCTAGGCATTGCCCTCATGGAGCTTGCCATCTAGTCAAATCTAAAGTCCAGGCCTGAAGTCTCCCCCCCGCCCCCAATTTTTCAGCGTCAGTTTCCATGTGTGTTATGTGATGCTCAGTTGGTTCTGACCCCTGGCGACCCTGTGAGCCGGTGATGTCCTTGGTTTCCTGCCTTCAGCAGCCCTGCTCAGCTCCTGCAGAATCCCGCCTATGGTTTCCTTTATAGAGTCGATCCACCTCATATTGATCTTCCTCCTTTCTTGCTGCCTTCTGTTTTTCCCAGCATCACTGACTTTTCCAAAGAACCCTGTCTCATGATGTGCCTGAAGTAGGACAGCCTCAGTGTTGTCATGTTTGCCTCTAACGATGTTTCGGGCTTAGTTTGCTCTAGGACCCAGTTGTTCGTCTTTCTGGCAATCCAGGGTCTCCCCAGAGTTCCCCCCAAGACATATTTCAAATGAATTGATTTTTTTTATCATCCTTCTTCACTGTCCTTCACTGTCCAACTTTCACATCTGTATATAGTGACTGGGGATATGAGGGTGTGGATGCTCTTAGCTCTGGTCTCTAATGACACATCTGTGCTCTTGGTAATCTTGCCTGATTCTTCATCACTGCCCTTCGGAGTCTCAGCCTTCTCCCTAAAAATCAACAAAAATATTTTTAAAAATAATAAAATAAATGAAATCATTTCTGTAGTAGTCTTCTGTCCGTTGTCAGCTTTTAGACTGTATGCTTATAGGCAAAGCAACACAATGTGAAGATCTGTAGATTTTGGAAACGTTGTAAGCGGGGTGGTTGTAGCAGTGTTCCCTCCTCACAGGAGAAAGTTCCAATCTCATAGGCATAAGTTCTCACCGGCAGTTAATATTAACTGCTCGGAGCAGGGTCGGAAGTCCAGCCTGGCACGGAATCTGAGGTGGCTGAGTTACGCCAGAGGGCAAAGGCTCCCTCTGTAGACACCAATGAAGAGAGTGAGATGAATCACCACTATATACAGCTGGCTTTTTCCAGCTTCATGACGACAGCCCAGACCTTGGGGACCGTGGAGATCACTTCACTGGAAATAGGACTTAGGAGTGATTTCCCCCTGAGCACCAGTTCCAGCCCCTGCACTGTGAGCTACACAGCGGTGGGGAACTACGAAGCCATTCTGTGAGGGTCGGCTTCTCCGATCATCACTGGATAAGTAGAGCCCATGTGCAGCCTCGTGTGTCTATTCAAGACTGTAGTTGAGCAAACCCTAGGAAGTGACAGGCACAGCTCTGCCTCTGCGGAATGATGTACAAGCTCCGAGTCTGGGTAATATGTGCTATGACGAGAAAAGGGTAGTCAAAGGAGACATGATACCTCACGTCTTTTTAAGAATGAATGGCACATGTTTTTTTTTATTAAGTATTTAAAAATCTTCATTGTATTATGTATACACTTTAATTATAATAGATTTTCCCAGCATTTCATTAAAATGGTTTTCAAACATACAGCAAAATTTAGGAATTTTAAATGAACACCACAATGCTTACCATCTAGGTCCCACCATGAACATGCACATACACCCTGTATTACATATCTATGAACCTATCCATCTTTACTCAGCTCTCAGTCCATTTTTGATGCATTTCTAATACATTACAAACATCAGTCTAGTCCCACCCCGCCAGATACTTCAGCATGCACGTCGTTACCGAATTTGTTTTCGATGCTTTCTTTTGATGTAACATTTACATACAATAAAACTCACATCTGTAAAATATGTAATCCTTGAGTTTTGACAGATCCACACATGTGTAACCTGGACCTCTTTCAAGATATAGATTGTTTCCATCACCCCAAAAGCCCCTTCCCATCAGATCTCTCTCCTCAGAGGCGATCACTGTTTTATTTTTCTCTACCATAAATTAGTTTTGAAGGGCTTAGGTTTTTAACTTACAGAGTAACATTTGTCCATTATGGTGTACAGTTCTATTAGTCTTGATAGAGTTGTGTAACCACCACCACAATCAAGATATAGTATAATTCCATCACCACCAAATATTCTGTGCTTCTTCAGATCCAACCTCTCCCCCAACCCCAGCCTCTGGCAACCATTGATCCGTTTTCTGTTCTTATAGTTTTGCCTTTTCTAGAATGTCCTGTGCATGGAATTATATAGTATGCTGGCTTTTGAGCCTGAATTCCTTCACTTAGCATAGTACATTTGAGATTTCATCTATGAGGTTGTGTGTGTCAGTAACTGGTTCCTTGTTATTGCCGAGTGGTAATCTTTTGTATGGATATACCACAGTTTGTCCATTGACCAATTAAAGCACATTTGGTTTATATGGTTTGGGTGACTTTGAGTAAAGCTGCTATAAACTGAATGGAATATGTTTTTAAGTCTGCTACAAGGTGAATTTGCACGATTCAGTGTTTGTTGTGTTTATTTGTAAATTCTCAATTTACTACCAGACACGAGACAAATGCACAGTCGGGTTGCTAGAAGTATGAACTGAATGATTTGGAAGAAAACTGTTTAGCGATTTCCCTGCAATGAAGTTTGCAGCTTATAAATCCAAGTTGTCAGTATGCATGACAGTACATTTTGCATTTTTGACTTTGGGAACCTGAGGAAAATATCATTAAGTGAATTTCAGAGTCTAAAATGTCTGTCTCGTGGGCAATTTTGTTTTCAAGTGGGTTTGGAGCACTTTCCTTTCCTAGGCAGGACAGATGTTTTAGTTTCCCAGTATCATCTCAGAAGCAAGCATGTATAATCCTTATGTTCTGAGTATCACAGGTAAAGATTTGATGGTGAGAAAGCAACAAAAGTGAGATTGGGGGAAGAGGGATATGGGAGAGGGGAGCGCTCCAAGAAGCAGTAACAGGTCACTGATAAGTGTTTCATGGGGTTGCTCTGTGGCAGTGGTGACGCCAGGTCAAGTTGCTTCACAGTAAGTCAGGTTGATGCAGGGTTTAGTTAGCCGAGAAACTGACGAGAGGATGAATTTCACTGTAGGATTGTGCTCTTGTTCTGAGCAGAGATCGGAGCCAAATGAAGGAAGCCGCGGCCAGGTGCCCGCGAGGACGGAACCTGCTTGTTAATTCTTGCTTCTTGCATTTTCTGGGAGAGCAGAAACAGCTTGGTCATCTTATTTACATGCATGCACACGTGTGTATTGTGTTGGAGATAGCAAAAAACAAACACAGTACTTGCTTCATTCATTTACTCAATTATTCAAAAGGATATATTAACCATCTATCAAGTCCCCACCCTTTGAAACTATAGTCAGAATAATCAGATCTGAGGAAAAGGGAAAAAAAATGTGGTTTCTGTCACTTTTATCTGAATTCAGGGCAGAGGTGGAATTTTAGGAGCCCCAGTAGGGTCCTTTGGGATAACCTTCCCTCCCTTTTTTGAGCTAAGAATAGAGAAGGAAAAGCTATTTTGTGTTCAGCATTGCACCGAAGATTTTAAACTGATAAACTTCAAATAGGAATAAAAGGCCATCTGAACAGGTTAATAACTGGTCGTTGTGTGGCTGAACAGTACATGGAAACATAGAAAACCGAGTGGTTTTGCAACATACCTGCTACTTTGTTCCTGGAAGGCCTATTTTTCCCTCTTATGCAAAGTTTGGATGAGATTTCTGAGATAGTCATCAGGGAAGCATTTTTATTTTTTAGGTACATTGTTGTTCAGATGAGGTTCATCAGTCACTTTAACACTCAAATAGCATCAATAATCCCTCTCTGTGTTTGTAAACTTGGATGCTGCTTAGGAATTTACGAGCTCACAAGTTGGTTAATGAACCTGGGAGGGAGGGCAAGTGCATCCTTGAAGAGCTCCCTCCCGTGCCGCAGGAAGCTGAGGAAGCACCCAGGAAAACACTGCGGTGCTTTATCCTTATTAGAAGGATGGCTCTGCTACAAAGTTATTGAGTTACGGTGCCTTGGCTTCTTTCAAGATCAAATTTACTCATAATTGCAGCTGTTAGAATGGCAATTTGTTACACTTAAAATGCTTGCTCTCCAGAACTCGCTATTAATGAGAGGGAAGTGGGAGCTTGGCTGCACTGATCAAGTGGATTTGGACCTCAGGAAAACCGAAGGGAAATGCATGCATGCCCATGGAAGCTTCCCGAAGCCAAGTCCGTCAGCACGTGGGGAGTATGGCCTGAAAAGCTGCCCTGCTCTTTCGCTCCAGGGCTTTCTCCACTGGAGACCAGGTCTGTGCAGCAGTTGCCAGGGAGAGAGGAAAATTATGAGAAAGCACACTAAAATGTTACTTCTCAGTCATTGCCTCCCCATCTCGGAAATGCAGTCTATTTGCATATTCTATCTGAGCTGTGCAGCTTCTCCCTCCCTCCCTCCTTCCCTTTCTTCCTTCCTCTATGTCTTTCATCTTTCTTTAAAAACGGGTTGGAAATGGTTTCAGTGCTACTCTAAAATTGACTGGGTCCTGATGAAAACTTCCATTGTAAGGCTCAGAGTAATTCAAAGTCAATACTTGGAAGGAAAAGCGAATGTTATGAAGCCCCTACAATATTCTGACCCCTGGCGCTGTGGGCGGCATGAACATCCTGTCACTTCATGCTCCTGAGAAACTTTTGAAGAGGAGTTACTTCTTTTTAGGAAATAGACGTCGAGGGGCTGGGTAGCTTCACCAAAGCCCTTGTTGGTTTCCCTGTATGAGGCTCTCTCCTTCATTTCTTTTTCTTTTTTTCTGACACAGATAAAAAGTAGGAGGGTGAAAAGTAGCAATTAAGAAAGATTAACATTAGGCTGGCCCTTTCAGGCTTGGCTGCAAAGTCAGCTTCCCTCCTCCCACTCGTTAAATCCCCTCTCACCACGACACACACTTTAAAGTCATTTTTATTGATTTAAGTAATTCTAAATAGCTTAAAACATTCCAACTTCTGTTTCATTTATTTATTTCTGTTGTTGACAATATTACAGATGCCTCCCATTTTCCTCCCCTTTTACACTCCTACCTATCCCCGCCCAGGCCTTCACCACCCTATTCTCCATGTCCACGCACACCTTGGTTTTAAACTGCAGCCTATACTTAAATCAGTTGTTACATACTTAATTGGAGCCAGGGTACGACTGCTCCTACTAAAACTGAGAATAAAAATAAGAATAAATTTCTGGCATGCTTATTACGTGACAAGGCCCCACTTTGTACATAGTAACTCAGTGTTTCCCAACCTTTTCTTTCATTATTGTCCCCCTCAGGAGAAAAATGAAATGAAATTTAAATTAATTTCTCTATAACAAGAAAAATGAAATACTAAGTACTAAGTTTCTGTCAGACAGTTAAGCTTTAAAGGGGCACAAACCATTCTAAATGTCTAAGATCGTTCTCGCCTTCCAAGATGCTAATGTTCTTGTGGAAAATGCAGGACTAACTCATCATGTGATGCTCTTGAAAACCCTAAGCATTAGGTAGTGTACCCATTTTACAGACGAGAAAACAAAAACCCTGCGAGGTTAAGTAGCTTGTTCAAGGCATAGATAGTAGCCAAAGCTCTCAGACTGTACCCTCTTCACTCTGACACTGCCTCTAGCTCTTCAGTCATTCGTAATGGTGGCTGCTATAAAGCATACTTCAGATCCAAAATAGTAATCGCTGATAGCATTACAATCAAGCCTGTCCGACTGGCCTTGTTTGGCCTGGTTGACTTACATTTGAGTTCTGGCCTTGACATTCTTTGTAATTCTCAGCACGAGTCCTTGGTTCTTTCCCCTGTCTCAGCCCTTGACTGAGCTCTCCATTATATTATCTACTTTAATCTTCTAGATAACCCGTGGAGTGAGTAGGCGTTTATTACTCTCATTTTACCGAGAGGCCACCAAATTAGAAAGCCTGCCTAGGGCTACAGGCCAAGTAAACTACTGCCCGGACTGGTTATATCCCAAAGCCCATACACATCTTGGGTCACTTCCCAGACAATCTACCCCAGCAGTGTAACCTCTGGGTGGGCTTTCAGCAGCTCATCACACATTTGAACATGTATTCATATCCTTCAAGTGTTTCAATGAAATACTTCTAGACCCATGGACAAAACAGAATGACGCACATT
>NW_006300104.1:387451-406287 GCF_000327345.1 Myotis davidii | reverse complement strand
TTAAGGTGCACACTGCATGGAAATATTAGCACGCTGGCTCGGAGGCACAGCTGCCTGTAGATCAATTAAAAAGGAAGATGAAATACCTTGGAACTTGGGCAGGATTACAAGAGATGCAGTTTTTCTCTTGGTGGCCGGCCTCTTTGAAGTCTCCTCTCTCGCCTGTATCTTTACATCTTTTTGTTCTCAGCATCGTCATAGTCTCTTCCTCAGCAAATCTCAGGCTGACTCTCAAAGCCGTAATTCACAAGTTATAAAGAGATCAATAATAGCTTAAAGCATTATTTCTCCCCAGATCATTTGCAATTTGGCAGAAATAGAAGCTTAGGGGATAGAATATTAAGGAAGACAAGGTGGGCGTGGGGTGGGGAGGTCCACAGGAGGGCCGTGCTGATGCCCTGGTGCCCTCCCAGGTGGCTGTTGTCTCTTAGACTCAATCATAGGCCTGTTTCTCAGGTTCTAAGTCAAATTGAGTGTTGGGTTGAGGCTATTTCCTGAATACTAGTACATACACACCTTTTCTGGTTATTGTGTCTTGTTATGAAACCAGATCTTGACTCAGTCCTGGCAGAAGGATGTGGGCCGAGTGATGAATGGGATGGCTTCTGCTCTTGGCACCTCAGGGTGACTGTGTGGGTGGTCTCACGTGCCTTAGTTTCTCCATCTGTTTTAGTGGAAAGGATCGTAACATTCTTGGAGATCACAGAACGGAATGTGCTGTATAAACACCAGGCAGTGTTGTTACAATAAATAGCAAATTAGTGACTCTAGCTTAAATTTCCTACACTTGATGACTGTGGGTGTGCCCAAGAATCAGAAATTGTGTGGGACCCTTCCTCCTATTTTCTGACAAAAAGAGAATTTTAGGATTTTGCTACCATCTGTTGAGAAATGCAGCCCTGCTTCCCCCTGTGAAAGGCTGACATGGTGGCTGCAGTCAATTCTGTGTCCTCCTCATTAGCCGGCTTGTTAATATCTGCCTCAAGGCTTCTAATCTGTGTGTCTAGCTTTTTTGTTTCTAAGTCTAGTTTTCACAAATCTCATTTTTGTAAAATTTAAAATATTCTCTTGAAATACATGGCAATATTAATATTAGCATTTCCTGTTAGGCAGCAAGAGACGAAAATGTCATTGTTTTTATAGTTTGGCTTCCTAATGCAAATGGTCGTGAACACACTGAGAGTAATTGCTTGCAGGTGGTTGTATGGCGTGACCATCTCTAAGGTAGTTATGTTTTGAGGGATTCTGTTCTCAGCATCCCACCAAGGATCCAGAGGTGGGCCAACCGGTCCTCCTCTCTCACCTGAGAGAGATCATTGATGAGACGGAGGAAAGAACAGTGACCTCGTGCCAGATCCTAGATTTGCCCCGTGCGGTCATTTATTAGGAACAATGTCTGCCCTGTCTAACTGGATTGTTGTGAAACTCAAATGAGATTTGAAGCTGTTCTGTTAAACTTGAAAAAAATTATGTAAAAGTAACACATTAGCAACAGTAAGCGTAAGTTCTAAATTGGGGTGAACCTACTGAGCTTTCTGTGATGCTTGGCTTAGAACAACCCCCTGAAAGTGGCCTGAAATACCCTCAGCTTGGACCCAGTCTGGGCTCGACAGTGGTCAGGACGTGACCGCTTCCAGATCCTGCCCTAGTTGGAACAGAGTGGAATTCAAGAGCGGAGAATGAAGCAAGTGATGAGGACATTTCACTCTGTCTACGTAACGGTGGTTTGCTCAACCTGACTATAAACTACAGCTGAAGGAAATGCTGCTTTCTGAGTACCCAGGCCTATCTCCGTGGCCTGTGCAGCGTGGAGACAGCTTGGTTGAATGGAAAGGCATGCGCTTTAAAGGCCAAAAACATATGTTCAGGAACCAGGCCCCTCATTGACTCGAGACTCTCTGGGCCTCAGGGTTTTTTTTGAGATTGAGATGATTAACGCTCATGGGAAACTCTGGGTCCTTGGCTTGGAGATAGAAGAACGAATTCCCTATCTTTCATTGATAGTGAACATGTGGGCAAATGATGGTTCGTACTATGAGCAGAGATTCCCTTCTCTGTAAAATGGAAATGATACTAAGAACTCAGAGTGGTGAGAAGGTTACAGAGGTGGATTTATGCAAAAGACTTGTAAAGTTGAAAGCAGTATATTCATTCATGCTGAACGTCAGTCAGTCAGCACTCAATGTCTACTTTGGACTCCTGCCGACGGGACTTGGCCCTGTAGAGGGCAGACAGTCGTGGAAGCTGATAATTATGGCACACTATAGTTAGACCTGTGATGGAAGTGTGCCCACAACAGAGAGAACCTTGAGAAAAGAGTGTCATTATGTGTGGGGACCATGGAGTATCTTCCCGGAGGAGGTGAGACCCTTGAGTCAACTCCTAAAAGAATGGAAGTTGGCCTGTGGACAAGAAAATTGAAGTGGCACAAGACATTCTAAGGGAGAAGCCTGGAGAAGCTTCATGTGTGCGAGAGGGAATGTCATTGTTTAGGCCACATTTCATTTTGGCTGGAGCTTAGGTGGAGGGGTGGCAGATAAGGTGGGGAGGCTCAGGGGAAGAGGCTGATAGGGTAGGTCCCCTAGGAACCGGGTCTCAATGCATTGCTTTTTTTTATGCTGAAGCATGTGGCTTCATCTTACAGGTGTTGGGTTGCATATTACATATATGTATATGTATATATATCTGTGAAACTAAGAACATTAAAAGGATATCTACTGAGCGACCGTGAGCTGCACAAGTAGTCTGATAGCCCCACTCCCCAGTTCACTTCTTACCTAGTCCCCCGCGTCTAGCAGTTGTCTACATTCCAGTGGTGGCTGGGCTTGGGGCCGACTCTGTGGCTACCAGTATAGTGCAAACTGAGATATTTGTCAGGCCAAGCTTAAGAATCCTTATGAGAGTCTACTCCCATTGGTCTCATTTGCAGCAATAAACATTCAACTTGAAGATCCATTTAGTCAACACTTACCGTGCACAGGGCACAGCACTGGCTACATCAGCCATGGGCAAACTACGGCCCGCGGGCCGGATCCGGCCCGTTTGAAATGAATAAAACTAAAAAAAAAAAAAAGAAAAAAGACCGTACCCTTTTATGTAATGATGTTTACTTTGAATTTATATTAGTTCACACAAACACTCCATCCATGCTTTTGTTCCGGCCCTCTGGTCCAGTTTAAGAACCCTTTGTGGCCCTCGAGTCAAAAAGTTTGCCCACCCCTGGGCTAAGTGCAGGGGAGAAATAAAGATGAGTGACAACAAAGCTGCCTTTGCTGGCGCACTGGTACGGGTTTGGCATGGTGGTAAGTGTGTTACTTGTATGAACTCATTTAAAAGTTCCAAAGACCCACTGAGATGGGATTTGTAGTCCCTATTCTGGATAGAGTAGAATAAGCCAGGGTTGCACACACGGCTAGTTTTTGGAGGAGCTAGGATTCAGACTCGTACCCAGCACCAGAGTCCATGCTCAAACTCCTACTTTTGGTGTCTGATGGAGACAGATGTGGACAGGACTAACTGTACATAAGGTGAAGCCTTGGAGAGGTGAAGGGGCTTGTAGCTAATAACATGGGCCAAGTTAGGTCCTTTTTTAACTGTAAAATAAAAATAAAATGGACAAATCCTTTTTTTGCGTACATGTCTTAAATCACAGGTCGGAAGAATCAATCACACAGTTGTCACACTGTGACATGCTAGCACATTGAAGGGGGGAATGAAAGAGTGGGAAGGAGTAGGATTAGTTTGAAACAACCGGAGGTCAGGGCAGTTTCAATAGTCTGGACTTCCAAAGGAGTGAGAAATCTAAGAGGTCTCCCAAAGCTCTGTGGGCAGCTAATCATTGAGAGGAAATGGAGGCAAAAAGCAAGGCAATAGAGAGAAACCATCAGAGGAAAAAAACAGATTTTGGTACGTATTCAGGGAAAACAGAGGGAATGTGACCATGGCATAATTAAAAAAGAGCAAATAGAAATTTAAAGCTCCAACAATTACTAAGCAAATCATGTTAGATTATAGGCCAGTTTATGCTTTTTATATATCACAGGTTTGCTGTTGTTTATTATTCCTCCAAAGCCTGCTTACAGCAGAGCAGAAGGCCACAGGTGAGAAGCAGGCATCCTCAGGACCCCTGCCGTGCGGAGCTCCTTAACATCCAACGCTGTTTCCCAAGAGTCTGTGAGGAGCTCCGTTTTCTGAGAGGTCCCAAGATAAATGATCATCTCCCAGAATTTTGAGATTGTCAAGGGGTGCAGCTGACACCAGGACAACAGGCTTGAACTGCCATGGTCTTTGTCCAATGGGGACATCTGGTCACCCTGGTCAGTGGTGACTAAGGCGCTCTCCAGCCCCAGGTTGTTGACTGGCCTGTAAAGGAAACTGAAATATGTATGCAATCAATTAGAAGAAGAGAGGAAAGTGGGAAAGTGCCAAAGGACTGGGTCAGGCAGCAAAAGCCTGGAAGAAGAACGGCCTTTTGTTAATCAAGCAAAAGAGCTCTGCGGCTTAGTAGCGTCCCTGATTCCACCAGTTATTGCTACAGCTGAACTGAATTGAGTCTTTGTGATTGGACTGAGCCTGAAGTCCAGGCCTCCCAAGTGCATCTAGTGCCTCTTATGTAGCTTTCTCTCCCACTCGCGGCACAGATGGTGGGACTGCTGTAGCCCTGCACACAAGTGACCCAAGATTGCACTGACTTGCTACAGAGTAATTCAAGCTTCAGAAGAAATCCAAGAGATACAAGGCTTTTCAAGGAATTCGTGCCACCAACATTTCCTTTACCGTTAATTGACCCATCAGTGTTTTAGAATTCATTCTCTCATTGAATCATTCAAAGCTAACTCCAACATGGCAGCCACCAGCCACACATGGCTGGTACATCTGTGGAAGTGAATTTGTAATTTTACTGAATTAATTTTATTAACCTTCAAATTAAATTTTAGAACTTATACTTGACTCAGTAATTTAGAAAGCATTTAAGTGAATCTGCAATCTCAGCTGTCAAATTTATGGAACGTTAATAGAGATCAAATATTTCCTATAAAATTTGGCATCTGAATCGAGATTGTTGTAAGTATAAGATATATACCCGATTTCAAAGACTTAGAACAACAATAAAAAAAGAACATGAAATAGCTCATTCATAATTTCTATATTGCTTACATGATGAAATTATAACATGTTGGCTGTGCCGGGATACCGGGGAGATACTGTGGATTCGGTTCCAGACCACCACAATACAGCGAGTCTCCCAACAAAGCCACTAGTCAACTTTTTGCTGATGGAGGGTAACAGCTGTGGGTGCAGTAAAGCAAAGGGGAGTGAAACAAGGTATGCTTGTACCGCGTTAAAGGATATCATTTAAATTATTTCACCTGTTTCTTTTTGCGTCACCCACGTGGTTTGCATTCTCTTTTGAATGGGTTGCACGGATTTGGGTACTAATGACCTGCAGTGCCTCTGGCGCTGCGTTCACCGCAGACAACAGGCGCACGGACAGACGCGGTGAGGTTACCTTCCTGGTAGAGCACACAGTTCCTGTGGGGATGGAAAATAAACCGACACACAGAGATAATCAGCATGAATTCAGATTGTGGTAAGTCCTGGGAAGCTGTTATGCAGTCTGAGGCTTCAGTAACCAGGGAGGGAGCCACATTTAGAGTGTGGTCAGGGGAGGCCTCCCTTAACGAAATGACGATTGAACCAAGACCTGGAAAGTTGAGGAGGAGCTGCGAGAGATCATGGAAGGTTTCTTAGAAGAGGAAATCTTTGATCTGGGTCCTGAAGGGTCCTGTGTGCTTCCCTTAGCTCATTCAGAAAGACTTCTTGTGCTGCTGGGTCAAAAGGAGGATGTAGAGAAAGCTCCTGGCTTGAGACCAGACCGGGCAACTCGAGCGGCTCAGATCCAGTTGGGCCAGCGCCCAAGCAACCAGCCAGCACATGGGGAGAGAGTCTGTGGGCAGATTCATCGTCCTGGAGCCAGCTGGCCGCTTGGGGCTAGCCATGTGACAGGGTGGCTCTTCCATTAGAATCAAAAGCTTTCACTTTGACAACTGGGTATTCACAGCAGATTGCACGGTGAGGTTGAAATTGTGGTGCTGGTTTGTGTGTGCTCCTGGCTCCCCCATGGTGCCTAACCTTGGAAAGGGACAGAATCCACTGGGATAGATGGTCATTGTCATCAGTTCCCGAGGCCTCAGCAGAGGCTGGGAAGTGGATCTGGAAGCAGTATTTGTGATGGACACACGTAACTTGTCTCATCTGTAGAGAGTGGCCCTTTCAGTGGGTGTCGGGGAGCTGGTAAGCCATCACCCTTGACTGGCTCAAATTGAAATAGAACCAACGCAAGTGATGAGTGGTGACAGAGGTCTCAATGGGCCCTTTGATGGACCCAGTGCTCCTGTCTTGTTTCATAAGAAGCTGTGTGTGTGTGTCATGGTTAATCTCATGGGTTCTGGGGGGCAGATCTTGTCTGAATCCTGCTGTGCCGATTACTGGCTGTGAAACATGGGCAAAGAACTAAGTCCTCCTGGGTCCCAGGTTCCTCATCTGTAATGATGTCATGTACATGATGCCAACCAACTTTCCAAGACTGTTCTGAGGATTAAATGAGAAGGTTTAGACACAGTGTCTCACTCACAGAAAGTGGCTATTATTGTTATTATTATTGGCATTCTTGTCATCATTCTCCTTTTTCTTTTTAAACATCATATCAGAGCAAAGTTAAAATATCAGAGTGGGCCATGGTTCATGGGTTGGCATTTTGGGGCTACTTTTTCTGACACAACGTGGAGAGAAATCACTCTCCTAACACCATTCTGGGGGAAAATAACATCATCTTGGCTCCTCTTGGCTGCAGACATTGGCAAATCCATGCAAATCACAGCTCTCCTCTGAAATTGTTCACATTTCCAGGTCTAACAATTTACAGTGAATCTCTAAGGAGCTTTTTGTTTAAAATAAGTAACTTGGAAGAATGAGAGGGAGGCATCATCACCTGAGTCATCTTGTTGACAATGTCTGCCACACAGATCATCTTGACATTTAGTTTTTGAGTGGTTCTTAGCCAACTTAAAGAGGTGTAGACTTCGTGCCAGGCAAGGGAGGGGCGGGTAGTGTAAGAGCATTTGTTTGAATTCATTTTTAGTTTGAGTTTATTTTTAGTTTTGGTTAAAGGATAATTCAATGATTATAACGTAGTGGGGGAAAAAATGGGTTTAGGAGCTGTTCTAAATCCCAGCTCTACATGGTCTCATGGGTAACCTCGGACACTGTGCTTAGCCTTTTAAATCTCAGTTGTTACCTTTTGTAACCTTTTATTTTGTTGAGAGGGTTGGAGACTATCCAGGTGGCGTACCTGGGACTGACATTGTGGTTCTTGGTGAGGAAGTTGACTGGCACTGGTGGCGGCATTGCTCTCCTGTCTCGGGGGGTCAGGCTTACTGATGGATGGGGTAGGATGGCACAGGCCAGGAGACCAGTACAGTCTAAATTCCATACTTAGGTGGGTCAGATCCTAACCGGGTGGAGGTCCTTTGACCAGAACACAAACAAGTCAGGGTTCTAAGAATTCCTTCTATCCCAGTGTTTTTCTTTCCCTTGGTGTTTTTACCCCAAGACCAGGAATATTTACACTACTTGACTAATGTGCTTAAGAACTTTGATAATGTTCTTGGAACACTCTTCCTGACATTATCTCAGTGTTCTTCAATATTTTCAACACACCTTGAGATAAAAGCAATAAAATAAAACTTGGATGTAGAATGCAGCTGGAAATAAAGATGCCAGGAGTGGGAGGAGTACAAGCCCACCTATGACGCTGCCTTCTCCAACCCCAGGGTCAGTGCTGCGTTTGCACCTGGGATGCTTGCTCCCCGATACTGGATGGTTACTAGGTGTGTGCGCGTTTTTGTATAACCGAGGCATCAAGCCCACGAATGCCGATGTGTGACTAAGCGCAGGAGAATTTCGGTTTGCTGAGTGCCATATTAACTCATGGTTCATGGCACCTTCACGTATTAAGTCCTCACTGCTTATCTACTGTATATGTGTAATAAGGCTCCTTCCCTGTAGGCCTATATTCCAGATCTACAGTTTGTTGTCAAATTTTAGAAAGCCTAAAGTTTGTTTCAAATGGAACCTTGTCTCTTCTTGCCAGTATGTGTTGGAACCTTGTCTCTTCTTGCCAGTATGTGTGTGGGGGTGGGGGGAGGGGAGGGGTAATGGGGTCATTATCCATATTGGTTCAATTCCACTTAAATGCCAAACATCGGGTATTAGACTCTGTAATGGTGGTTAAAAGGCAGGCCTGAGAAGAGGAAGACCGTTTTTTTTTTTTTTTTTAAGCACAAAAAATAAATTGTAACCTCACTTGGATTCAAGTTCCTTGTTTGTAAAATGAGCTAGAGGGTCCTCAAACTGCGGCCCGCCGGGTGTTTTTGCCGCCGCTGCCTGTCCTGCTTAGCAGCCAACTTGTCCCGGGCCCGCAGTGTGCATGTGTGAATGTCTGAGGGACAGTGAACTGGCCCCCTGTTTAAAAAGTTTGAGGACCTCTGACTAGATGATCTCTAAGATCTCTGCCCAAAGGGCAAAGAATCTGTGGAGAGGCTGCTGCCAGGAGCATGCCATAGGCCTTTCTCACAGGCTTATTGGTGACTATTTGCCAAGACTATTTTCCCTTAAGTGTGTGAAGCAAAGGCTAATGGTGTAGAAAGCTAGCTAGCCGTTTGCTGCAGTGTGCATGTGTGAATGTCTGAGGGACAGTGAACTGGCCCCCTGTTTAAAAAGTTTGAGGACCTCTGACTAGATGATCTCTAAGATCTCTGCCCAAAGGGCAAAGAATCTGTGGAGAGGCTGCTGCCGGGAGCATGCCATAGGCCTTTCTCACAGGCTTATTGGTAACTGTTTGCCAAGACTATTTTCCTTTAAGTGTGTGAAGCAAAGACTAATGGTGTAGAAAGCTAGCTAGCCGTTTGATTTTCAGCTGAGACCCACTTAGGAGGAAATTCTTGGGAAAAACAATGTTCTGAACTCTGCCACTGCCACCCAAGGGCACAGCAGAGATGTGGTTTGCTGTTGTTACTAATGTTGTGGCCCCACCCCATAACGAACAGAACTTCTGGCGGATGAGGCCCAGAAATCAGGATTTTAAAGATTCCCAGGTGATTCTAATGTGCAGCCAAGGTTGAGAACCCCTGATCTAGAAGTTACTGCAGGGTTAATGCTTCAGGTGCCTATCAGCAGGTGCCGAGGCACAGCTGGGAAGGGCGATGTTTCTTCACTCTGGACGGATGTCAGAGAAAGGAGAAATCTCTGCAGAAGTGCTTAATGCAAGTCAGGCTCAGCAGGTGGGTCCCTGGCTGGGAACTGGCCAAAATGCCTAGCGGAGATTGCTGACAGTGTAGACTGGGAAACAAAAACTGACAATTTCATCCTATTCAGAAGGGTGTGGGATAGAGAGTGGAAAATGACATCATGGTTGTCACCTGCAATGCTTCCCTTGAAAATGGCTTTTTAATAACTACTTACAAATAGGATATTATTGGCTACATCACTCAGAAAGAGCGACTCCCTATCCCACATGGGAATGTGTTCTTGGAAAAAAAAATCTTGCCATAGAAATAGTTGTTTTTGTGATTTTAAATCAGGTGCACGTGGACCCACCCATGTTTGAATCTATATTGTGTCCTTTGGCCATGCCAATAGTCATGTGACAAATTAACCCCAAAAGTGGTGGGGAGATTGGAAAGGAACTGTTTTCTACCTAATAACTACCACGGGCTCTGCACTTTGGCTCACAACACGATGAGGTAGGCAGTACTGAGATAAGGCCGGTCATTCGGTCAGGGTTCCATAATAGGTGTTGCTTCCTAGAATGAAATCTAGAGCCATCTAGCTTTGTCTCTGCTATTTCTACCCAACAAACACTGTGAAACCACTCATCACTCTAAGATGTCTTTACATAAAGGAAAAAGAGTTCTGCCTCTGCATGGCCTTTGGTCCTGTCCATCTGAGTCACAGTGGAAGTGCTGAAATGTGGTCACATCTGATCCATTTCACAGAGAAAGACCAATTCCCTTGTCAGTGGGAGGAACTATCTGATACAGTTTGCAGAATCATTTTGTGACCTTCTTTATTGTGAGCTTATTTAACTATAGTATTACTCGAGGCCCAGTGCATGACATCTAGATGTCAGTTCTCAGAGGTTAATGCTAATTGTCTTACTACTAAACAAAAAGTAGATCTAAAAATGACAGACTCAGTAGAACTTAACCACATAGTTATCTCCAAACCTTTGAGTTTATCTTTTCTGGGTTGAAGCAGGACACTTTATTCAAGAGATAGCCTACTTTGGAGGGCAGGGAGGAGGGGCCAGGAACATGGACTGGCATTACATCTTACAGCCTCTGGGATGTAATCACTGATCTGGCCAACCCCCATATGCTATCGCAGGGGGAATTGGAAGCTGGATAGCAGAGATCTCCTGATTTCTAGTCCAGTGTTCCAGACTTCTGCCTTCAGTGTCACACTCTGGTCTGTTGGGCCTAACCTCAAGCCTGAAGCTCTTGGGCTAATGAAAGACATAAGCTCTTTGGGGAATAGTTTGGCATGCCAGCACATCACCGTGGTTGCAAGGTGGATTTCCTTGTCGGGACCTGCTAAGTAGTTGACATGAATCAGCTCATTTACTCTTCAGATTCAATTATCTTCCCCATTTGACGTTCAGAGGTTGGCCTGCTTTTCAGTGGATGAGCAAGAATTCCCAAACACACGTTCTGGGGACTCCAGAAACCAACTTTTAATCAGTAACCATCATGTCTTCCTTTATCTCATCTTGTCAATTCATTCTAACTCGGAGCAGCTGGGTAACTAAGGATCTTGGCTACAATGAGTCAGGTTTTTTTGTTTTGTTTTGTTTTTAATTTGGGAAATTTTCAGGCCTTGAACTTTATGTGCTCTTAAATTATAAGTTAGAAGGTTGCCTTGAGGGAAAAAGGATTTCTATCATCACTGCCAAGTCTGTGCTAAAAATTCTTTTCCCTGATTCAGATTGTATTTTTCACTCATCAGACAATTCTCCTGCCATTCGTAGACCCAGTCTCTTAACCCATTTAAAGGTGCTTTCAGCTGAGTAATTGAGAAACTCCATAAAATTCCTGGAAAAAACCTCCAGTGTTAATGCCATTTTCTATCCTACTTTTTCCCTCCTTCTCTCACTTTTCTCCCAATAAAGCATCTGGTATAGTGAAATGATCAGCTCTGACTAATCTCCAGGCACAGAAATGTTTGATGTGGAGAAAAAAGATGTGCTCCCCCAACCCACTTCATCAACTGAGAAGATATTTTAGAGGCCAGCTCCTGTGCTCCATAGAAAGAAACATGGGCATGGATATCCTTGACCAGGATTCTTGTTCCATGTCCCTTACCGTCTGTGACTTAATCAAGTCACTTAACCTCACTGTGCCTCCAACTCTCCCCACTGATGATAAAAAATGGCCTTTCCATGGGACAGTTTGGTGGCATTAAAGAAACAATAGGTAGATTTTATTTTGCACAAACCATGAAAAAAAAGAGTTATATTTTTAAATTGTTACAACCAGTGCTTTTTGGAAATCAAAGTGCCAGAAAATCCCACCATCACCTATGGATTTATTCCGTGGCTCAGCAGCAATGACATCATTGGTTGATCCTAAGCCTAACCCCAGAGGCTCCTATCTGACAATGACATAAGATTATTTCCCCCTCTCTCCAGAGACAGAACTTCCGAGCTGCTACAGCTTGCTTTTCTGCTCTTTCTTACCTGTTTGGGTCTTAAAAATCACAGCTGGACTACCGATTATTCCTTTACTGGAAGAGTAGTTAATTCAGTCCTTCATTCTGTAAATTCTTACTGGGTGCCTGCTCTGGGCAAGGCACCGCGTGGCTGGTGTGGGGACCAGAGAAAGTGGAGATGTGGCCCACGCCCTCCTACACGGCCTCTTCATGAAAGAGGGGCATCATCTTCCAACTCTCTCTAGCCTGTCATTTGCTTTCACCCTCCCTCACCCAGATTTTGAGCAGCTGGGTGATATCCTGAAGGAAATCTGTAAGGCGTGTACTCGGCAGATGTTGCCATACTGACGGCCCTTTCTGGAGTAGCCAGGACTCAGGAGGGTGGCCGGGGACAGTGGTCCAGGCCGGCTCTCCCTCCCGTGCTGAGCCCCGGTGTGCAGAGTGGAGCTCCGTGGGGGAGGTCGGGAGCACGGAGAGAACTGCTGACAGCCCGCTGGTGCGGCAGATGCATCACATTTCCATGAGCGTTGACACAAGGGACTGCAGGGCAAGCCACCGAAACACACAGCACGAACGAAGGGAGCTTGATGGGGCAGAGAGGCAGGCTCAGGGCCTTCCACTGAGAATGTGTCAGATTCCACGACAGTGATGAACACGTGCTTTCTCCCTCCTTCCCCGAGCCTGGCCCCACACTCCCGTGATTGACGGTGGAGGGTATGATGAGGAGTCAGGGAGAGGAGGCCGGAGAGTGAGTTGGCTGGCACTCCTGTGGGTGAGGGTGACGTGGAGACCGCCCGGGAGCCGGGAGCCTCGTGCTGCCCGCCCGGAGGGCCAGCCAAGTCCCAGCCGGGCTCTCTTTTCCTTCATCCCCTGGTCCAGGCTCCTTGGCGCTCTGACCTGCAGGTTTTGTCAAGGCCCACCTTGCAGGAAGCCTGAGGGGTTTCTGAGGGGAAAGAACTGCCCTGAAATTGAGGAAACATTTGGGTTGCTTCGGGCAACTGGATTTAGGTGAGAAAATGGCACCCCTTTGACGGTGGCCCAGGGAGTTTGGACAGGATTTTTTTCCTGAGGCTGAAAGCTATGTTTCTCCCCCAACCCTGACCAAAGTAGCTATTTGCTAAAGATTTCTAAGAGCTGCCACATTTCCAGTGTTTTTGTTGCAAAACACCCCTCCCCTCCCCGCCAAGTGTAAGGTTAGAGTTCACGAAAAACGGGAATATAATGGAAACGCAAGACAGAGACCCTCTCCAAAGGCCAACGTTTCTCAGTTCCCTCCACTACTTCTTCCCACCAGTGACTTTACACAACTAACTTATGGCTTTTGTGATCGTTTTAGGTTTAAAAATAAAGTTTAGCCACAAAAGTATGTAGAACGCACGTATTGCATTTGCCCCCAAAGTTGCACATTTATATTCTAGCAACAGAGGAAGAACAGACATGGATTTTTAACCCAGTCCCATTTGATTCATAGAGCTGAAGCTCGCCAGTATAACAATTGGTAGTGTCTTGATTTCCCAGATTTGGAATCTTGACAATGAAGAGATTTAAAGGGGCGGGAAAGATTAAAAAACAGATGCTGCGAGGGGATTGAGAATGCCTCTCACTGAAAAGAGAATGAAATGGGTGAAATGGGAATTTCAGGTATCCAATTCTGAATTTATATCTTCACTACCCCTCAAATTTTCCGTTCTGATCAAAATCATAGCAGTAGGGTGCATGGAAGTTTTGAAACAAAAGTGATTGCCATGTATGTTTAAGTGGCTAGAAGAATAAGACAGTATGTGCAGCGCAGCTGAGAGAGTCACCAGGGAAGAGTGTTTCTCCCCAAATGCACCTGACTTTCATATTCATTGCTTGTGAGCCATGGAACTAAGCAGTGTGTTAGATTAAGAAGCAAGATGCTGACATACTTTTAATATTTAGTAGATCACCCATGTCCACTGCTTGGAGAAATAATGAGAATGTTTGCCCTTTCCTTTGCCAGCATTTGCCTCTTTTTATATTAATCTCAGTTGAATAGAACAATTTCTCCACTCTGCATAAAATAATGCCTGTCTTTGTAGTCGCTTGCTATACAACTTGAGGGCATCCAATTTTTTGCAACTACAAATCTGGGACTCTCTCGAATGATGTCTACACAGAGTTGCAAGATTGGTCCAAGAGAACCAAAATCTGTTAAGTGATTAATACTTTGTTTTAAGGGAAAATGGTCATTCTTTCAGACATCTAAAACTTCAACTATGCTAAGGGCAGAGGGAGATCTAATTTATATTTATTTGGAAAATATTGAATGGATTTTATTAATTTCATTGCCTTGGCTTTCAAATTGCTTAGGGAATGATTATTCAAAAGACAAATACATCTAGAATGAAGTCAAGCCATTGTGTTTTTCATGCAGTGAAAATCTTGACCGTAGAGTGAAGCTGGAGAGAATTATGTGCTATCCTGATTTAATCCCTGCATTAAGATTGCATTTAATCAAAAGTGTGAGTTTAACCCCAGGTGGCATTCAGGCAGTAGAATTAGTTTTAGATACTTTAGAATTCCATTTTCTTTTTATACTTTTAATCAATCAAAATTGTTTTCAAATTTCCTCTCAATTCTTAAATTAATTGTTCTAAAGTTTAAAATAGAGGAACCCATATAATCCAAGTTAGAAAATGCAAGATTCTTTGATGTAATCTTACCATTCAGCAAATATCTAATGAGTTTATATCACCGGCTTTTCCTTTCAATGCCCTGGTCTGTGTGCTGAGTGCATTTGTGCTTACGCATGTGCAAATGAGTACACACACACACACACACACACACGCACGCACAGACATACTTTTTTAAAACAAGAGTTGAATTATGTTTTACCCACTGGAAGGCACTTTTGCATGACTAGGAATAGAGAGCTATATTTTTTTTCCCAGAGGACAAATTAAACTTGTCTCAAAAGACAAATCTATCACATTTGAGACAAATATAAAATGTATCTTGTCTTCAAGGGTTTTAAAAAAGTTTGGGGAGTGACAATGGGAAAATGAACCTTAAATCTTTTGAGATTATCTTTCTTAGAAAGATAAAGGAAAAGCACAAAAAAATTATCGAAAGTCAGAAACAACCCCAAAAGGATTGTTTATGGGTGTTATTACTAGTGGCCAGGATGGACAAAGTCTTAAATTTAAACGTTTAAAAATAAGTTTGTCTTAAAATATGCCCAAACATTTTTTTTCTTATGAGTTTAGCAATTTTCCCCACTTAGATTTGAGTTGGTTTCCAGTCATTTATTGGCTCTTTATTTTTTAAAAACTTTATTTTAAAAATTGATTTTAGAGAGAGGAAGGGAGAGCGGGAGAGAGATACAAAGTGATGAGAGAGAATCATCAATTGGCTGCCTCCTGCATGCCCCCTGCTGAGGATATAGCTGGAGACCCAGGCATGTGCCCTGACTGGGATCCAACGGTGACCTCCTGATTCATGGGTTGATGCTCAGCCACTGAGCCATACTGGCTGGGTTCCTTGCTCTTTATATTCCTCACTCCATATCTGTTTTAAAAATATACTTCTTCTGCTGTATGCTTTGATTATGGGCTAGTTTGGAGATGCTCTTTGTTAGCCTGGAGAATGTAGTACTGAGCTCTGTGGAATTCTTTGACTTTATTTAATCCTTGCAGTTTATGAGATGAACACTGGCATCTGCAGCAATATCCCAGGTTCTTGAGCTGTGTCAACAACTACTTCATCTTTCTGTGTTTATCCATTTTAATTGTAGATTCCGTCTTTTGTTGGTTCTGAGGTTTAGACTGGTAAGGTAGAGGAAATGGTCCAATCTCAAAGGATAAAGATCTGTGCAGCAATAGGTTTAAAGTGTGTGTGTGTGGGGGGGGGGGGGGGGGAGTGTCAAACTGAGAAGGGTCCCGTGATACATTAAAAATATGGAATTACATGTAGAATGAACACATCCTTCAGTTATACATCTGTTGCTAGTAATATAATCATCCTTGTGCTACCATCTTTCTGTTGTTGAAATACAAAATATTTCATTATGCTCAGTAGGATTGAGCATCTATCTCTTTTTGCATTCTCTCCTATTTAAAATTGTCTCTTTTTTTAACAACTAGAAAACTTAGACATGTCTACTAAATGTACTAATGTAATGTAAAAATATTGTCCATTCATCTATACCTATTTATTGTGGGTCTACTACCAAGCTTTGTCCTTGGTACTAGGAATACGAAAGCCTAGTTTCTTTCCTTCAAGAAGTAGGAGGAAGTATGCAATTAGAGTACAAGGTAATACATCCTGCAGGAATCTGAATTTGTTTAGTACATTATATTTTGTGCTTCACAACAATAAAGCCATTTTGCAGATGAGACTATAGAATGCCAAGACTTATGTGATTTGCCCAGTGTGGCCAGGCTAGTGATTGGTGGTATTCTACCAAGAACACATGCTTTCCCATTTCATTATTCTGCACTGCCTATCTATGGCACAGTCTAGCCAGGCTCAACCCCTCTGCACTTATAAAGAGCACACTGTAAATATTTTTACATATAACTCTAGAAAGAACTACAGTTGCCCCCTTTTAAAAACATGTATTGAATTTATTGGGGTGATAATGGTTCACGAAATTATATAGGTGTCAGCTGTACAGTTCTATAATACATCATCTGTATGTTGTATTGTGTGTTCACCACCCAAAGTCAAGTCTCCTTCCATCAGCATTTATTGCCCCTTTACCCTCTTCATACATAAAGGGCCTTTTGGGTAGGGAATACATTTTACTGCATTTAATTTGATGTAACCATTTATTTTTCCCTTTTATGTGCCATCCTATTAGGATTGGGGGAAAAACAGGCAACATATTAGGAAATTAAAGTTTTAAAAGCATGCAGAGAATAGTGGCATAGTTTAAGGGGAGAAATATGACTTTAATTCTCTGAAAGTAAGTAATACGGTTAGAACAATAATGCCATGGGTCTTTCACTAAACAAAATAGCTGAAGATTAAATTGATGACACATTTTTAAAATTTTGGTTCTCTGGAGAAAGCCAATTAATTATAAAATTTTATGGCAGTTAAAGCTTTTCACTTTGGCGTGTATTGTCTTCTAATTTACTGTTCTGAACGTACATGTGGTATTTATTTCTAAGCTTTTCTTTTCAGTGACCTTTCAAAAATTATATGATTTCTTATATTCCTGATGAGGTGACTGTCTAATATAAGCCTCTGATGTGTGCGGTCATTAAATAGGATTCAGAGTGTCCATCTCAAGCAAATTGAGTAAAAATTCTGCATCATATAAAAAATAGCGCCCATTTTGTTCCCAAGTAGCTATCTAAAATAAGCAGAATTCAAACAGTTATGGTTTTATTTCTTTAAAAAGGGTGACTCAAATAACAATGCCAGTATTTATTAACTCATTAATTACCAGTTTCTAGATGGAGCAAGATGTTGAAAGAATACTCTCATCTCAATACATACTCTTGATAGGTTCTCTGAATCTTTCACCAATTAACTTTGATTTTTTTGACCAGAATTTTAGAAAACTTTGGGCTATATTGACTTCAGATTTTAGGGCTTAGGAGCAGATTTTAGGGCTTGGTACTTAATTGTATTCATGGTCCTTTGTTTCTTCTATAACAAAAAGTGCATGGCCGTTATACACTTAAATTGTACTTTTTAAAAATCGACTATTCTACTTTGTTTTTAGAGAAGAAAATAGAGAAATCTCTTCATGTTCTTTTCCCCCATTTTGTCAGAGCTAATAAAAAATATGAAACGGGGAATCTCATATGTTTTATTTTCTGGCAATAGCCTCATTCAAATCACAAAAGGAGTAATATAATTTACTACCTTCCTTCCCAAATATTAATCTTGCTTCTTCACAGAATGACTGAAGATCATTTATCAACTGGAGCTCCTACCCCACCTCTCTACTGCATTGCACACGAACTTTTTATTCCTGATCAAATCAGAGAAGAGACTATGTGGATAAATGTTCAAAGCTGGATCAAAGAAACGAGAGAGCATGTTTAGTCTGTCTTCTCTCATTTTACAGCTAAAAGAGGACCACAAAGCTTTTATAGGGTCACACAGTTGCCTGGTAGCAAATCCAAGATTTTCAAGTTCCCTGAAATCCACCCACTTTTTGTTATTTATCCATTTTTTCTCAATAATTACGTTAGAATATGATATAGAACCATCTGTGACATTTTTATACAGTGTCTCATTATTGCTTTTTAAAAAATATGCAATCTAGGCATTTAGTCACATTTGACATCATTGGATTATATGATAGTAGTCAACTGATTTAGGTTGGCACCCTTCTTATATATATTTTGGGTCAGTTTTTTTGTCTTCTTATCCCATTCCATTGGTGTATCTGTAGATATTCACTACCAGAATATATTTTAATCATTAGCTTTGATATATTTTAGTATCTAAAAGGCTTATTCCTCCTCACTATGGGACACATTTTCCAAGTGACACCATATATTTTTTTAAATTTCAGCTTTGCTGAGGCCTAATTGACATATAAAGTTATAAGACATTTAAAGTGTACATCATGGTAATTTGATATATACACACATACACTCATGAAAAAATTCCCCCCATCTACTTAATTAGCATATTCATCACCTCACATATTTATCTTGTGTGTGCAGGTTAGAACACATTTTTTTTTTGTCGGTTTGTTAATCCTCACCTGAGGATATTTTTTCCATTGATTTTTAGAGAGTGGAAGGAAGGGGGAGAGACAGAGAGAAACATCAATGTGAGAGAGATGCATCTATTGGTTGCTTTCTGCACGCCGCCCAACAGGAGCTGGGAATTGAGCATACAGCCAAGGTACATGCCCTTAACTGGAATCGAACCCTTGACCCTTCAGTCTGTGGGCCGACGCTCTAACACTGAGCGAAACCAGCTAGGGTGAGAACATATTTGTTTACTCCTGGCCAACTTCCATTATATAATACAGTGTTATCAACTGTAGTCACCATGTTACACATTAGATCCTCGGACTTACTCATCTTACTGCTGGAAGTTTGTACCCTTTTACCAGCCTCTCCCTGTCTCCCCCC
>NW_006300104.1:352620-387427 GCF_000327345.1 Myotis davidii | reverse complement strand
CCCCCCCCCCCCCCCCAGCCCCTGGCTACCACTTTTCCATTCTCTATTTCCATGAGTTTGACTTTTTTTAAGTTTCCCCATATGATACCATGCAGTCTTTACCTTTCATACGCTATCATGAGAAAGATATCATGTATATTCACATGATTGCATTTTCCCTATTGCTGACAAGTTGCCTTCCCCAGGTATATAGCATCAGAAAGCTGGCAAATCTCAAAATAATGAATTACGAGTTCAGCTGAGATTGTGGGGGTAGATCTCATAATTATCAGCAAATGTGTTTTTCTTGACAAGTGAAATCTGATGAAAGGGAACATCTTTAGCAAAGATTCTGAAGAGGAGAATGCCCGATGTTCACTTGGACTGTGTAGGGAGGAGGGAGAGCTCTGTGGGTAGAGGGAGGGAATGTCCTTAAAACCATGTACTGCACGTCTGCTGAAATTAACAGAGGATAGACTGAAGATTTCAAGCTCCTGTGGTTTTTATGCTATATAGAAAATAGCACTCGTAGACGTTAAACCAGTGAGGGAAAGCACACCGTTTTTTTATTCTCCTGGGCTGACCATAGTTTTATGAAAATGAATTTCTAAGTGTCTTTTCTTTGCATTGGGCTTCTTGGAAAGCAATGAAATCTGTACAATGCATTACTCCTGAGCTTTTTCTGAAAGGGCTCAAGGACGGACATATGGATACTAGTTTAGAAATATAAATATGGTCTTTCCAGACATAGAAATATTCCGATCCAAGAGGTGCTGTTCCCGCTTTCCAAAAATTGTAGGGCTATATCTGCATACTCATAAAGCACCAAGGCAAAATACATGGTATCTGATTCTAAAATAATCCCCACTGTACTTTTCTTGAGCATTGCAGCCCTGTGATCAGACAGAGTCAAATCTAGATGCCAAGTCACTATACCACCTTCTAGCCACCAAGCCCTGTAAATAAGCATTTTTGTTTGTTAAAATTACAGAAGGGATGCTATTTGGTAAGATATTTTGTTCTATTTTAGTACGTATAGTTCATCTAGGAAAATGACTTTCTCTTGGTTTTCTCACATACTTATCCCATTTGTCTGTGTGGAGGTGGCGGGGTGGGGTGGGGGTGGTATAGGGTGAAGTGTACTGTAGAAGCTTCACTGTGGAAACAATTAGCCACCCCCACCTCAGTATTGACTTGTCCTTATCTCTAGTCATCTCTTTATTGAGTTCACACTGGGGGAGATGTGAGCCTTTCTGGTTTATGAATGCACATATGTTGGCAGTTCGGAATTTATGGAGGTTCTGTTAGAAAAGGCCACTGCCAATATAGATTAGTTTCAAAAGAGTTCTGTCTGCACAGATCTGCAGCCTTCTTTTACCAAGTGTGCAAATATGAAATGCTTCATTCTTGTTGGGATAAGACTTACAGACAGTAACCTAAGGATTGCAAATGTAATTTGCTCAACATTGTCATAAATGCTCTAATTCATACAGTAATGAGGCCTGCCCCAGATGTCAATCATGGTGATAATTTCCTTGTTGTGAAGTGGGGAGTGGTGGAGTACTTGCTAAATAGTCCTTGGTAAAATGTTAAGTCCTTCAAAGGCAAAGACTATTCTTACGCATCTTCGTATTCCCAGCACAGTGTCTGGTATGGAATTGGCACTTAATGCTTTTTTTTTTTCTTTTTGAATGAATACATGAGTGAATGAAACTCATACCAGAGAAAGATTGAAATCAAGAGATTAAAATGTTTCCTGGAAATAGAAAAGTATATACATGCCCATGCTTGCTTTTCCACTTTGATTGAGAAGGAAATTGATTTGTTTCCTATGTTTTTAGAAACACAGTCACTTAAAAATTATTCTCCTCATTGAAAATAAATTTACACATTTTAATACCACATTAGTTTTGATGTAATTTCTAAAAAGCAGTATCTTCAATTAAAGAAACAAGATGCCTATTAGCTTCACTGACAGCTATTGCCCAACAGTTTGAAGAAATAACATGTAATACCTCTTATCCAGTGTGCATATGTGCCTGTGTATGTGGGGGAAAGGGGTATAGAATGATTAGGTGCTAGAGAGTCACTTGGCCTAGATTAATTAAAACATGATCAGAAAAACTTTTATTTTTCAGATATTAGTTTTTACTTATTCACTTTTTCCCTGAACTAATTTTGCTTAAATTACCCATCAGAATAGGCAAATATGTGATGTTTAGCTGTGATCCTAATCATAAAGAGATTGGATATTTATTTAGGAGGCCATGTGATTCTGTTCACTTTATTAGTGATGTTAGGAATTCACTATTTAAATTCATCTTGCATACCAATATTCCTGTTGAATATATTTCCCAATATGAAAATCCTAGAAATTTATTAGTTTGGCTTTTGGCCTTTGCTATGTTATTTACAGCTACGCATGTTGAGTTTACTGTCAGTATTTTAGTATCCCTTCTCCTTCAATAAACTTTAATCAAGTAGGCAAGAGAGGTTTTGAAATCATTACTGATTGGGTGGGTATGGAATCACAGCAGGGATCCAGGACACCCTTCAGGGCAAACCAGCACCACCCCCCCCCCCCCCCCCGGCCCCCAATTTGTAATTTCTTTGTGAAGAGTAGGAATAAATGGTGGAACAGAATATTTTAGAGTATTGTGATAAATTAGCTATGGCCAGAAGAAATCAAAAGAAAATTTAGGAACAAACGGTAGAATGCCACCAGGGCTGATACTGCATTTGGGGTGCTCCATTCAAAATGGAACATGCTTATTTTTATGTTGATATAATGATTACCTATTTTAAAAAATACCTTTCTTCATACCTCTACTATTTAGATTATAATCCTGTATTAAACTCAAAGTTCCAAGTGCTTTGTTTAAGCAAAGGTTGCAGCTACATATTAAGACTTTCTGAAATCTGGTGGGTTTGAATTGAATTTCAGAGCCGGAAAGGAGCCTATGGCTCCGAAAATTGAGTGACTTCTCCAGTGTTTTGCCAGAGACAGGTCTAGGGCTTTAGTTTTCCGATTCTCCAAAATAGTGCTTTTCCATCACACTACGTTGTAGAAAGACATTTTTTGAAAATTTGTGGTCCTAGAGCAGTGATGGTGAACCTATGACACGTGTGTCAGAGGTGACACGCGAACTCATTCTTTTGGTTAATTTTTCTTTGTTAAATGGCATTTAAATATATAAAATAAATATCAAAAATATAAGTCTTTTTTTTTTACTATGGTTGCAAATATAAAAAAATTTCTATATGTGACACGGCACCAGAGTTAAGTTAGGGTTTTTCAAAATGCTGACACGCCGAGCTCAAAAGGTTTGCCATCACTGTCCTAGAGTATTTGATCCCAGGATGAGTTTTACATTTGATGGCTAATTCCAGAACATTTAAACAATTTGATGATAGCATAAGGGAGGAATCAGAAACTGTGGCCTGTGGGCCTTATCCAGCCTGCCACCTGTGTTAGTATATAAAGTTTATTGAGAACACAGTCAATCCCAAACATTCATATATTGCTTATGGCGCTACAATATTAGAATGAATAGTTGCAATAGAGATCATATGACCTGCAAAGCCTAAAATATTTATTATCTGGACCTTTATAGAAAAAAATTGCTGACCTTTAGATAAGGTAAGGATGAAAAAACTGACACTATCAATTCGCAATAAATTGTGAATGGAGCTGCTTTCTGAAAAGACGAAAAGGTTAGCATATTATTGAGAGATATGAATGATCTATCACAAAAGGCAAAAAAAAAAAAAGCCTAACCTGCATATAATAAAGTAGAACTAGATGCTTAGAGCATCTCTGAGTCCCTGAACTCAGAGATCTTAGTTGCCAGAATGAAGCCTATAACTTAAACAGAATTGACTCAAGAGGGTACATGCTTCCGACCTTCATTTATGTTGTGCTAACCCGATGGAACCGGCCACTCACCAGATGTTCTTCTTCTTGGCAGGTGGAGTGGATCCAACAGCAAGTGGTGAAAAAACGGACCAAGAGGGATTATGACTTCAGTCATGCCCAGTCTACTTACTTCAATGATCCCAAGTGGCCGAGCATGTGGTATATGGTAAGCTCGCCTGGCCTGCGCCTGTGTCCTCCAGTTTCGTTGTGCAGGGAGCCTCCACGGGGACTGGGAGGACAGAGAAACACTGTGCAGGGGCTTTTTCCTGTTTCAAGAAGTCACCATTTGAGATTGGTTGATGGCCTGTGATGGTTTCTGGGTCTTTTTGAGCTTGGCCTTTTGTTTGTAAGAAGAAAGGGAAGTGAGTTCTGATTCACAGAATTTCTGTTTGAGAGCTTACTCTGCTAGCTTTCCAAGATTGGGCTAGAGAATAGAAAAATATACTAAGGTGCAGACATCCTTAAGACCTATCAATATCGTGTTTACTTCGGATATGCATTGATTCCACATTTAAACCAGTCTCCTTAGAGGATACTTGGAAATCATTGAAATGATTGCTGATAAATAGCAGATTCCTGACTTAAGTTGTTTAATATGTGCCTTCTCATTATAGGTAATAGTTTTTAAAACTAGACCAGGAAAAAAACTAGTTGAAAAGTAGTTGACTTATAGCTAGTTCTGTGAGTGAGGGAAACTTAACATATTGAGGAGAGTGATCTACCCATTCACTTGACATTGCCTCCTTTGAAAATATTCTTCTCTAAGAGATTAAGCTCAGGATCCCTGAGAAATTGATTAGAATGTTACTTATTCTTAATTATGAAATCCATGTCACCAAATTGCTGTGTAATCTGCAAAAGACCTTTAAATTTCCTTCCCTTTAAAGATCGTTATTGCTAATTTGGGGTAGTGTATGTTCCCCTAATCAACTTTATTTTTTGTAATCTCTGTCCCTGTTTCTCCATAAATCTGTAGCACTTTGCAAACTGCCTCCTGCTTTCCTGCCTCCTTGCCTTTCATCCCTTCCACCTGGAGTGCTCTTCCTGTCCTTCCTCACCTCACTCAGGTCAGGATTCTCCCATCCTTCAGCGCCCCCACCACAGGCTGACTGCTCTTAACTCTCCTGAGTCCTCATGTGTCATTTTTTTTTTCTTCCTCTGCTCTCCTGGGCCCTCTGTTCCTGCTTAGTGGCATCCTTCATGTGGGCCTTGGTTTCCTAGTTATTAATACTTTCTAAAAATCTCCTCTGTTACAGTGGAGAAGTCACTTATACACCCTCTACCTCCCCTACCCCCGCCCCCCCCCAAAAAAAAAACACTAAACCCAGCACCTTGCAGTGTTAGGAATTTGTGTTTATTTGGGTATGGGTGAATGTGGTTGGTATTTCCCTTTCTTTAGTCTTGCCCAGAAGTAAAAGGTTGTGGGCATATTTTAGACTCTAAACAGAATTTTACACAGAAAACTTTTTTATATGTAAAGAGAGAAAAAAGAATAGGAACCATGAAGCTAAGTTCAAAGGGAGGTGGGACTCTGAACAGCATTTAAGTAGAAATCACCAGAGGGGACAGTGAGACACTTGACAGCCTATTAGCTCCAAGACTAAGGAAGAATGAACCACAGGGGAAGGCCTTACAGTGAGTATTGGCAGGAGCTAAGGAGCTTAGTCTGCACTGACAAAATGATAAGAATGTAATGGGATTAAGAGATAGGAGGAAGCACAATCCCTCTCCTCCCCTGTTTATTGGGCCAGGGGGAGGGACACCCTACTTGCCTTTCTTTTCCTCCTGGAAGGAAGAGCCAAATTGCTGTCTGCACACGTCCCTGGATGGGGGAGTGAGGGCAGCTTTCCGGAGGCCGGGCAGGCTGGGCTCTCGTAGGATCCATGGCCAGGGCGTCTCCAGAGGTGTCAGTGCCTGCAGAGCGAAATCGCTTCCCACCCGGGAACCACTGCTGTATCTGTAGAAATTCTCTTTCAATAGGAGGATAGGTTCAGGGAAGAGCTTTTGTTGGGCATTTAAAATGTTGGACATTTTTCAACACATTTGAAAAATAATTCAAATAGGTAACATTCATTGAGCACTTACTGTGAGCCCGTCAATGTGCTAAATACCTTATGAGAGTCTTTTTTTTAATGCAGTGCAAGCAAGCAGAAATGTGTGTTCATACTGGCCCTGTTATAAGAGTGGGGAACCGGGGGCTCACAGCATTTAGGTAATTTGCTTAAGATCACCTGGCCTGGAAATGGTAGAGCAGAGCTGCCAAAGCAGGCAGGTTGGTGGGAGTCCACAGGACTAACGTGACATCCTAGCCACACCCTTCTACTGTGTACAAGGCTGTCGTAAGGAAGACAGGACTCCAACCTTCCAGGAGCTTCTACCCATAGAGAAATGGCTGAAATACCAGCAGGATGGTGTCTGCCATGGAGAGTGAACAGAGCAACTGGGGACAGGCAAACTGTTTAGGAGGCTTCTATTACATGGTTACTTTTCCCTTAACCCTTTGAGTGCCAACCAATATCCTAGGAACTATGCTAAAATTGCCAAGGCATTTTGAGTTAAGGTTTTTACATTTTTTCCCCCACATAAAGAGTGAACTACTAGCATCTAATAGACACGGCAGGAGGAGCGCGATAGTGCTCCCGGCACTTTTGGCGAAAGACAGGAGGAGTGCGCTTGCGCTCCCCAGCATTCTAGGGGTTAATAAAAGGCTGGGAAGTAGGTTACACACCTCATGTTTATCTGTCAGCAGTCTGATGGAAAAGGAACCAGAACTTCAAATCTGTATGCCTGGAGTCCAGTCCCCATCGCTTCACTGACTGTGCCCATGACTGAGTCACTTCAACCCTTGTCAACTATGAGAGTATTGAGCGCTTAGGCGTGAGTTCGCTATTGCTGCATAACAAATCACAGAACTTAGATTTCAGGACAGTTATCGCACGGGCTCTGTGGGCCAGCCGTTCAGACAGGGCCCCGGGTGATGGCTTCTGTGTTCTCTGATGTTTGGGGCTTCAGCTGGAAGCTTTGAAGCTTGATTGGAGCAGGGGGTCACTTCCAAGGTGGCCTGGTCTCCACGTGGCCGTCACCAAAGAGCTGCTTGAGTGTCCACTTGACGTCGCCATGGCTCCCCGAGAGCAAGTGATTCAAGAGGTTGTGTTGGAAGTGATGGTGCCTTGAGTGATCTGATCTCAGAGGTCGCAGACAGTTACTTCTGGAATTTATATTGGTCACATGTACTAACTGATTCAGTGAATGAGGGGGACTGCACCAGGGTGTGAATACTAGGAGGCAGGGGTCTTAGGAAGCTGGTTGCCACAATGACATAAAATACTACATGAGAAGACACTAGCACAGTGCCTGGCACTAGAAAACCCTCCACAAATCATCATGGCTTTTATTATTTTTCTCTGATTTCCTCATTACAATACATGCTGTTTCCTTTTTATCTGTTCTTTAAATTGCTATGAGGCAAAGCAGAGTGGGGTCGCATATCCAGTGGGCATTCTTCAGAGCTCCCTGGTGACATAAGGGGACAAGGTGCTGAGCTCCTCCTCCTACCTTTCTCTGAGCCCGGGGCCCTGCTGCAGAGGTTTTGAGGGCTGCTCCAGGAGTCTTCAAGGGTCCTCCCTTGAGCTCCTTAGCCTGGTCCTGGTCTGTCATTCTGTATTTATCACAGGAGAATGGAGATTAATGAATGGCATGAAGTGGGCCTGAGTGTCTCTTTTAATTACTATAAAAGCTTTGCCCCTCGCTCCTCTTCTTGGAGACTGGCGTGTGAAACCATTATGTCTAGCCTTCAGGCCTGGGTAATAGATTTAGGGAAATGTGCTTTTACGAGAGTTGGTTATGGAGGTGACGGCTATGCTGGACTACTCCGCCCTCAAAGTTGGTGTTCAGGCTCCAGGTGTTGGGAGGGCCCGATAATAGAGCTCACTTCTCGTTGCATCGTCAAACTCATGGTCCAGCATGGTAGCCAGCACTGAAGAGTCAGGGAAGCATGATTTGTGCTTCTTAAGGAGACCAGTAAAGCAGGAGAGGAGTATATGAGGCCAATGAAAGTTTGCTGGGCAAACAAACCCCCTAAAAGCTTTTTGAGATCATGTGTATAAAACTAGCCCCCGCTCCTTTGACTTTGGGCTGTAATTTTTGCTTGCAGGTTTGCTTTTCCTGTTAAAATATCCTGAGTAGCTTTTATAACATATCCTTGAGATTCTTGAGATTCTTTGAGATTCTTTGATTTGCTATACTGTGGGGCTCAGGCAGTGGGGTTTCTTCAGAACCCCCTGGGTCATTCTGATGCAGCCACGAATCCTGTGTAATTGAGTGCCCCAGTCTGTCATGTGGTCAATGCTCAATATATGCTCATCGAATAAGTAGATGAGTAAAGTGGAATAAAAGCAAGTCTTTGATCATCTTCCTAGTTGAGAAAATGACACATTTAATGAGTGCTTAGTATGTGTCAAGCATTTTGCCAAACTTTTACATGTATTATCATAATGAGTTAGGAGCAGTCGTCTTCATTTTATAGTTGAGGAAATGAAAGCATACACAAAGTTAACTAACTTGGTCAAAGTCACAGCATTTAGCAGGGGCAGATCCTAGTATGTGAACCTAGTCACTCTGACCTCAAAGGCTAGACTTCCATCCGCTTCTCAAAACTAGCAGGCATGAGAATCATTTGGAAGGAGTACTGCGTACCCCTTTTTCATCCTCTCAGCAGAGGCCTGGGAATTTGCATTTTTAACAAGTTTCCAATTGATGGCTGATGCTAGCACCCAGGGTCCCATTTGAGACTTCACTGTACTACCGTACATTAAACATGAGGTCCCTGTGAACACAGCTGTCTTCCCTCTTCCCATGATCAGCTGAGGGAAGAAGGGCTTTTAAATTTATGGGACATTTTAAAGCACACTTGGTCAATTTATCTTGTTTTTCTTTATCTTATACCTTTTACTTACAAAATTTTCTATCTGGGAAGCTGGCCGCTTTAATATGAGAAGATGTTATCACTTTGCACAGATTGAAAATAACCTTTGGCTTCTGTATTCTTTCAAGATGCTCCACAGACCAAGCATATCTGATAGGAAAAGTTGTGAAGATTCGGCCAAGTCTTTGGGAACTCGGTGTAATAGAGACGGTTTCAGTGGGCCATTTTGACCCTCCTAGAGAAAATTCAGTTTGACTCCAGAGCCAGAAAGGTTAAGTACAACGCCTCCTAGAGGGTCCAGGCATGCCGAACAAGCACATTTTGGAGAATAACTATTTGGAAAATTATTCTAAAATATTTCCATTTATTGATAAGGTACCAAGAAGAAAACATGGAAAAGCAACATGAATGTGGGGAAAAAACAAATTTAATAGTAAAGCTCTTTCATTCCTTTGGTCATGTTAATATTTCATTGCTTAAAGAAACTGATGTAGCATTGTATGGTATTTCTTGTCTAACTATTAAGAACTAATAATGATTTTTGAGACGTTCATAGTAAGTAACTTATTTTTTGCTTCCTGCTTTCTGAAAGGCAAGCTCAATTCAAGAGAGAAAAGCAAAAAGGACTCCGGAAATCTTGCTGTTTGACTTTCAGACTCTAGTAATTAGTATGATTGATATTCTTAAGTCATCATCTTAGCACAGTAGAATTTTTTTGTGTGATGAATATTGGGTGGCCTATTTAATATGCATTATTTAAAGCCAGGGTGTAACAAATGGGCTCACTTATTGATGCACTTCCTCAGATTTCATGAAAACTCTCTGGGTGGTTTTTCTGAAGAAAAGAATAAAAAAAACACACACACACACAAAAAAAAACCCCAAAACATTTGTCCATCAGCAGAGTGAAAATTAGCTGAGTTCGACTATGCATGTGGGGCATATCTGCCAAAAACTATGAACTAGCTAATATAGTAATTGCAAAAAATGATTTTAAGCCACATGGTTTTTTCTCAGCCAACTGGATGGCGTTCAGTACTCTAAGAGTTTGAGGTATTGCTGTTTCTCCGGTTGGCACACATTTCCCCAATGATTTATGCTGTCATTTAACTAATAAAATCTGGTGGAGTTTGTGGCATTATTGTCCTGGCAGCTTGGAAATCATCCTTTTAAAACACCCCATTTAGCTGTTTTAATTGAAAATGCAACATGGTGTGAATCTGCAACCATGTGGCACATCTTTGGTGCAAGCAGGAGGCCTTCTGAGAGAGAACTGACTCCAGCCAGGTGGCAAATGATTTACTGGTAAGGACTACTGGGGGTTGAGATGTGGTTCTGACGTGCTAGTATTTGCTTTAAACTAGCCCTGCGTCTTACAGAAAGTTATTTTAGCTCTCAACCTTAGCTCATCTGAAAAAATGAGGATTCTGGATTAGCTGTCTTCTTAAATTTATTCCTGCTCGAATTGCTTCTAGTTCCACATGGCAAATGAATTCCACTGGATAGTGAATCTAGAAGAGCACACGCCACCGATGGGCCCCCATCGTGACTTCCAGCTTAACCCCCTCACCTCACCCATGAGCTCCCGACTGCAGTGTACCACGCTCTCATTTCCTTACTACTTTAAACTCACTGTGTTGCCTGTGTTGGGGGTCCTCAAGACCACTCCAAGACTTGCTGATTCATTAGGAGGACTCAACATGATTCGGCACATAGTCCTAGGCATGGCTATGATTTATTTCAATGAAAAGGATATAACACAAATCAGCAAAAAGAAAAGCCACATGGCACGAAGTCCAGAGGAAACCAGGCTTCAGCTTCCAAGAGACCTCTCTCAGTGGAGTCGCACAGAAAGCACTTAGTTCTGCCAGTAATGACTTGTGACAACATGTGTGAAATGTTATCTCAGGGAAGCTCATCAGGGGGGACTCAGTGCTCAGGGTCTAAGCACAGTGAGACATTCTTATGAGGGGATGGTGAGAAACCCTCCCCATACTCCAGTTTCCAGATGCCAGCCAAGGGGGCCAAACACATGCTTGGCTGAGTTGGAATAATAGCTCCTTCTTTATTAAAACGTTGTGTTCACTGAATGAATAAATTAGCACCGAGAAAAATATTCATAGTGATCATTCTAAGAAAAAGCAAACTTGAATCCTGGGTATGGTGTCCATATTTGTTTTGCAGCCTAGAAAATCCCAACTAACTCAAAGCTCCTATGAGGTAGATATTTATTCATGCACGAATACACGCATGCATTCATTCTTATTTGGCAGAGATTTCTTTTTTTTCCAGCGTTTATAATGTTCCTCACACCAAAGATAAAATAGTAAATGGCACCTTCTTTAATGACAAGTAAGTGGAGCATGTAATGGGCAGAAGTTTGGTTCATTTAAGTCAGTTTGCCCAATCAGTTGAAGGCACTGAGGGTGCCATAGCAGAACCCTAATTGGAACTTGCTGATTTACTCAAGATGATTATAATGATTTCATTGTCCCACATGATGGTCGTGATGGAAGTCAGTATATTAGGAATAAGTTAACCTGCAATTAACTAGTCAGAGTGCTTCTAGAAGAGGCCAGTAATTAATGATCCACTTGGAAAAATGACTTCAGATAATATTCATTCTTGCCCCGTGCAAATTATTACAACCTTCATGAATTTCCTTGAACATGGCATAACTTATTCCGTACTGGTAATTTATCTCCTCAGCTTCGCTTTCAAAGAGTAAAAATATGTGGGTAGTCTGGCCATTTGGGCCTGACTCTAACATGATGAAGAGTCTGTTAACAGAAACAAAGTTGTTTTTATCAAGACTTCAGTCATGATTTTTCTCTAATTAGTAACTCATTTCCTTGTTGGAGAGCAGATGGCATTGACCCTTGAGCTCACTTATTCTGTGTTTGTCGTCTTAACATGTTGCTTCAAGTTCTTTTTATCAAACAGTTTCTCTGAATTCCTCATTTCACCCAGTATTGGGGTGAGTTCTAGTGATCAAGGCACATTTTGAGCTTATTTTAATCGATTTCTCTACCAATAAGTAGGGCTTTTAGTAAGTACTCAATAAAGGTTGATATCAAGTGGGGAGAGAGTCGGTCATTTAGGCTTCATCATTTTCCAAATGCACAGAATTGAATTTGACTATGCCTAAAAGATTATGGTGTCTTTAAATGTCCTGTGCTGAGAATTCAAATTCTAAAATTATCTGAGGCAGAGGCCTCTGGAATGCTGTTTTTCCTTAATTTTGGTTGACAGTGAACTTGGCCAGGAAATTAATGGAGTAAAAGAAATGATTCTTAGCAATCCAGTGATGAGAAGAATCCAAAAGACAAAAATGCCTAAATTGCCTGGGGAGGAGAGAGTAGTAACCATCTTCAGATAGAATGTACATGCACTTCAATGTGACTTTTCCAGTTTCTCAAATGTAAAAAAAAATAAAATTAAAAAATAATCCTTGGTAGACTGCCTCAGGCTAGTGGCTGGGATTCCCGGCCAGCGATGGATAATCCCATATGCAAATAGTGCAAGCTGACTGGGCTGCTGCACGCCAGATGACGCCAAATGATAATGAGACATGCAGAATAAAACTGTACATTCCAGAAATAGGGTTTGATTACTTAATTGCATGGGCCAGAATCAAAATTGAGTTCATAATGCAGAGATGCTGTCTTGATGGTAGATGAGGTGGACTTAGCAAAACCTGCATTCACTGATTATTCTTTCCTTGATTAAAAGAACCTGATAAGAAGCCTAATTTTGTCCTTGATGCTAAGAAAACACACAACAGTCAGTTTGGGTGGTGAACATTAAAGTGTTTGGGACAAGATTTACAGAATAATCTTAAAAACTACTTGGCAGAAATGTAGCCTTTTTTTTGTCCGCCTTTCCACTTTTAGTTTCCTGGTCAGTTGAATTTTGACTCTTGTACAAAGCCTACTGGGATGGGACTCAGACATTCTAAATTGGCATGTCTGAAGCACAGAAAAGAAAATTATGCCCAGGTAGCATAGGCCTGTGTCCTCCTAATGATCTCTTTGCATGGTTTCCTGAAACTTTGTTAAATTAGTGTCTTAAAAACTGGATGTTTGGGTTTGTTACCTAGTGATAAGCCACCCTTATCTTTCCGTGAAGCTAAAAGAAACTCGGCGGGACTCGCAGCAGTAATAAGTTCAACGGAGCAGGTCTGCATAATACTTGAGGTCATGCCGGTTCTGCTGAAATGTTTAAGAGGCCCCTTCTCATTCTTCTTTCCTGCCTGGGCTCTGTATCCCAGGCCCTCTGCTTCACATCCAAACACGCTACACAAGCACATGGAAGCAAATGCTGTATGTGTTTTTGTAATTAATGCTTTGAATCAGGTGGTTTTTCAGAAGATACTGAAAAGAAGCTCAAAGATCACTAAATTAGAATGAGCCTGAAAAATAAGTTGATTCCAGTCCTCAGCTTATGCTCAATATCCGCCTTGTATTTTTACTGTCACCAGAAATGTACTCTACTTAGGCGGCCCTTTCTTTCCATAATGAACAATTCCATTAAAAAACACTTTATCAGAAACTTGTGTCCCTCTCTCCACACACTCCCCCTGGTCTGAATTCCAAGTTAAGGATCTGATTCCCATTTCACCAGCTTTCACTGCAAACATTCCAGAAACATTTTGGAAATTTAAACCAAAAGTAGGGAGAATATATAATGACCACTCATGTGCCCATCACCAACTTCAATAATTATTGATTCAAAGCCAATGTTCTTTCATTGACTGCCCCCTCTACTCTGATTACATGAAAGCAGTTCACACCCCTTATTTCATTTAATCTTTTTTATATTATAGTAGTTGTCTCTATAAGGACCATTTTTTCACAATAAAACTGTAGTATCATTTAAAATGATAATTTCCTTATATTACCAAATATCCAGTCAGTTTTCAAATATTCCCTATTATAATTTTTTCTTTGTAACTTGTTTGATCAAGATTCAAAGTTCATACCTTGTGATTAATTGCTAATCTTACTTTTCTTTCATTGTAAACATCACCTCCATTTCTTTTTTCTTATAAAAATTTTTGATGGAAGAATTTAGGTTATATAGAGCTTCATGTGGTCCAGATTTTGCTGACTGAATTCGTATGGGGTCATTTAGCATGTTTTATTTCCAATATAATCAATGAATTGGCAGGTAGTCAGAGCTAAAGGTTTGATGAGACTCAAGTTCAAGTTTATTTTTGAGAGCCTGAGGGTGAAACTACTCCCTACTAGTTGGTATGTATACTTCCATCAGGAGCTACAATGTCTGCTTGTCTCATTTTGTGATACCAGCAGCCACCATTGTGCAGATCGTTTAATGATTCGTTAGGGTTTGCAAAATAGTGATCTCTATGTGACTCCTTCCTTTATTGGCTGGGATACTTTAATTAAGAGGGACTCTAATCAATTACTTGGTACAATGAAGTACAGTTCCTGTAGGAAAGGTGAGATCAATGGTCAGCGTTTTCATTTACTAGGGGTTCCTTCCTTAGCATTCCCCAAAAGCCACTAATGAGATTTTTGAAATTTTTATTACAAATTCAGTTTAAATACAGCTGATATGTTTGCTTTCTTTAAAGTTATAAACCTGTTCCTGCTTTCATTGCCCCATCTTTGGTCAGTGAGAGCCATTCATATTAGGTCCTGGGTCCTTTTTATGACTCCAGTATTGCTTTCCTTTGGCATGACAAACCGGCCTACACTTAGTTGTGCATTCCCTTTTTCAGGCATGAAATCAACCATTTCTCCATTAATCCCTTGTGCCTTTTTAAAAAAATTATTGATATTTAAAAATTGCAATGTGAGTGTTGAGATTCTCATCACTGTTGGGCAAGTCTTAGGCTTTTTTAGTGAGCAGAGTTAGAAGTAATGCAATACATACACACACACACACCGACATATAATAGGCCATGAGTTTATACAGATATTTGCAATTTCACATCAATTCTACAGCTTATTTACCCTCATCATTTGCACCTGCATATATCCCCATGCTGAAAATCCTGTTCTCAGTGACACCAGCAGAATTCCTCATTGGCTTTCTCTCACACTACATGCAGCACTATCTCAGAATAACAGGCTACCACCAGCACTATGATAACAGCAAACAATTTAAATTGTTATAGTTCTTTTTGTTCTTAAAAATGTGTCCCACACATGTCATATGGTCAAATTACTTGTTTGAAATTACTCTGGAATATTTTTTTTTCTAGAAACATTGTTTAAAATATGTTTTTATTGATTCCAAAGAGGAAAGGAGAGGGAGAGTTAGAAACATCAATGATGAGAGAGAATCATTGATCTGTTGCCTCCTACACCACCCCAACTGGGGATCAAACCCGCAACTCAGGTGTGTGCCCTGACTCAGAATTGAACCGTGACCTCCTGGTTCATGGGTTGACCATGAGCCACACTGGCCAGGCTAGAAACATTTTAAATGATTCTCCTGCTGCCCCAGAATCTTCCCAGGATTAATCATCCTCAGTTCCTTAAAAATAAAAACCTTTATATTGCATATTACATGGTTTTAAGTCTATTCTACCTTTATAGTTGTTTATCAACATGTTTTAGTGTATTTCACATTCTTCAGTGTTGTTGGAAGGATGGAAAATATGACAAAGACATGCATTGCTCTAGCTTATACAGGCAATACATGGAGAGGAGCAAAACCATCTGTTTCAACAACCTGATGCCTGGATATTAACATTCTATTTAGAAGGGATGAAATTAACTCCACTAGGTCTACGCACAATAGCATATAATTATTTCCCCTAGTGTGCCAACTTTAGAAAAGAGGGTGTTAAAACTTTCCATTCTGTGTTAGTCTGAAAGATGAAGTAAAACAAGACTGGAGACATATCTAATTGTAGAGGTTTGTCCAAGAAAATGAAAGATTAAAGAGATCCGTAATGATCAAACCTGATTTATTCTGGGCGAGTGAAAGGGAATGTGCTGTGAACAAATCATTTAAACTAGTTGTACACACTAATGAGCATTGAATTAGTTCTATCCTCCCAGGACTTAGGAACTAGGAGTGACCACAGATTGCTCAATAAAAGCATTAATTCCGTGTGTAGCAGAAGGGAAAATGAAGGAAAACAACAAGAAGTGGGATCCCCACAGGAAAAAGTAAATTGGTAATGATTTTATTCAGTCAGCAACATTTGTGGAATTTCTCCTGTGTATCCCACGTTATTAAACATGATGGGGATACCAATATGAAAAGGCTGTATACTCTGCTCATTAGCGAGGTCATAGGCAAGCTGGGAAATAGCTAAGTTTCTGTAATACCAAACAGCATAGTACAGGCATGCACAAAAGTGCCGTGAGGCCCCTCCATGTATATCTAAGTTTCTTGATGTTATCTTTGGTTTGATTACCTGGTCCTCAAATTCCTAATGTGGAAATTAAGTGATATTGAAATTAAGTGATGACCCATGACAGGATTTCTTTGCAGGCAAATGAATGATTTCCACATAGTCATTCCAAAAATGGTTTGCCACGGAACACTATTTCTTAGCATTGTTTAATAGGCATCTCCAAAGTCAAGTGGTTTGGGACATACTGGTTTGAACAAACTTAAAAAGGTGTCTTTAATGCAGGACTTCTCAGAGCCTTTATTATCCTATTATGCTTTGTGAATCGATGAGAGGGGCATATAAATGTAAACAGTAGTTGTTTCCCTCATGTATTTGTCCAATATTTTTTTTTATGAAATGTTGTTTCAGTTGAGATTGTTGGGGTTATGAGAGATCAGAAAATTCAATCCAAACCAGGGAAAGCAAAAAAAAAAAAAAAATAGTAGAAGGGAGGGAATTTATTGGCTCATATAGGTCCAGACTGGCAAGCCTCCCTTGATCCAGAAAGGAAAGTAGGTCTCCAGGAACCTAATTCGTCCTGCCAACCAGTGTAGCTCTGATCAAATTGTTGGTTTCATTCTCAAACAAGCTCTCTGCCCATGGTTGCAAGATATCAATCAGTAGTTCCTAGTTCAAATCCAATAGTAAAAAACAAGAGCTTTTGCTTTGGTGTTTTGAGAAAAATTCCTGGGGGCACATCTTTTCCGTCACTTTTCATCTCCTTCCCTATTCTATCCTTGTTTCTGACCACTGAATCTCATCTGCCTTGTCAGATACCTTTGGGACAAAGTGATTTAAGGGGAGAACAGTGAGCAAGAGTCCTCAGAGAAATCTAAGGCTCAGGAAAGGAGGTCACGCCACCCCAAAAGAAATCTTGGGGCATGGATGGACATCATTATCACATGTGTTCCTGGGCAGAGTAAAGGCAGCCATTGATAAAAAACCTTCACCAGACAATGTTAAGAAGAGATAGCCCTTGCCAGTTTTCTCAGTGCTTAGAGCATCAGCCTGTTGACCAAAGTGTTGTGGGTTTGATTCCAAGTATAGGGCACGTACCTCATTCTGCAGGTTCCCCGCCCTATTAGGGGTGCATGTGTGAGGCAACCAATCAATGTGTCTCGCCCTGGCCCTTGCCCCCGATCCCACCCCCTCTTCCTCTCCCTCTCCTGCCCCCTTCCAATCTCTCTAGAAATTGTTGGAAAAATTATCCTTGGGTGAGGATTTAAAAATAATGTTATTATTGGCTGGTCAGTGTGGCTCAGTGATTGAGCATCAACCCGTGAACCAGGAAGTCAAGGTTCAATTCCTGGTCAGGGCACATGCCCAAGTTGCCAGCTTGATCTCTAGTAGGGGTTGTGTAGGAGGCAGCCACTTGGTGATTCTCTTACATCATTGATGTTTCTACCTCTCTCTCCTCTTTTCCTCTCTTAAATCAATAAAAACATGTTTTTTTAAAAATGAAGTAGCTGGCATGCCACCTCAGCACAAGGGCACAGAGTCCAAAGGGCAGTGGGTGGTCCACAGGACACTGGTGTGGCTTCCGCTTGGCTCCTGCTGCTGCCAATGCCTACTGTCTCGCCCTGAATCATATTTTGAAGTCTGTCATTATGGCATGAGCTCTGTGTCTTTTGGGACCTAACCCTTTGATAATTTTTAAATTGTGCCTGGAATGTTTTCCACCCAAAGTTTGGTTTTGAATCCTACAGTCAAGTTGAAAAAAAATAATAGGAACACATGCATTTCATTCACCTAGCTTTACCAGAAGTTAATATTTTTTTCTCTCTCTACACACACAGACATACACAGTTTCCCCCCTGGGTTTTTAAATTAGATGCAAATATTGTAAAAATACACCCCTAAATATTTCAGATCCCTCGCCTAAGAATGTTTTTCTATACAACCAAAACACCATTTTCACTATGAAGAAAGTTGGTGATCTTATCTAACTTACTGTCTATATTCAAATTTCCCCAGTTGTCACAAAAGTGTTTTTATAGATCTATTCCTTTTGATCCAGAACCCAGAATCAGCCATTGCCTTATTTATTTCATCACACTGTCTCCTTTAAGCTAGAAGAGTTTTCCTACTTTTACTGAGGTTTGGGTGGAGGTTAGGGGTGGGAATGAGTGATCTTTTTTGTTGAGGATTTCCATACTCCAGGCTGATAGTTTGTAGGATAGCTCACACTTTGGATTTGTTTGATGGGTTTTCAGGACCATAGGAGTAATTAAACATTTTTGTTACAAAAACTATCCAGTGAGATTGTATTCTTTCCAGTGCTTCATGTCAGGAAGTAGAATGTTAGAGGTTCTGTTTGGGTGATGTTACATTTATTTACTTGTTTGGTTAAGGTTTCTGCTAGAGTTCTCAGTGTAAAGGAACATTTTATCTTTCTAATTAATAAGAAATTTGGGAAGAAATATTTTGAGACTTATGAATATCTTATTCCTTGTCAACTTCCTCCCAAGATTTTAGCATCTATTGGTGACTCCTGCCTAAATTAATCAGTATATCAGTGGTGATCAGTGGGTTGCAAAATGATGATTTTTCTAGTCCATGATCCCTTATTCACTCCTCTTCCTCTTAAATATCTTTATGATCTCAAGGATTCTTTCCAAATGCAATGACTCATTATTGACATTATTCCTTTTCGGTTCTCAAATTCTCAAGTTGGATGAGTAGGTGACCTTTCAAGTTGACTCCTGTGTCCTTTTGAGAAGTCCCCAATTGGTTGTAGCAAAACTTTCTCTTGTATGGCACAATAAAAGTTCATCTTGTATTTCCTCTGCCCCAGACCTAAAAACAGCCATTTCTTCAAGTCTATGATTTCTTTTATTAAGGAACTAGAGGCCCAGTGCACAAAATTCATGCATGGGTAAGGTCCCTAGGCCTGCCTGGAGATCAGGACTGATTGGGGACTTCTGGCTGCCAGCCGGGGCCTCCCTTCCCTGGCTGCTGGCTGTCATCTAGGGCCTTCCTTTGTTCCGTGCCACCCCCTGGTGGTCAGCGTATCACATAGCGAACAGTTGAACTCCCGAGGGGACAATTTGCATATAAGGCTTTCATATATATAGATGATATTTATAAGCAAGATTAAGGATACTCTTGGTTTTACATACTTCTTCAGTGGACAAAGCCTCAGATGCATATCTGAAGTTCATAGTGGCATCTCCCATTCCAATCTAATAGTACAGGTCCTTCCTTTTCTTCACCTATTTCATATTTCTATCCTCTCTCTCCCACAGGGAGAATCATGGATCTCATCAATATCAATAAATTTACTACCAAACACACAAACAGTATTGGCATGACTGCACTAATATCTTTACCACCAACAAACTTACAGATGTAAAATTCAGGATCTCTTTCTGTTCTTAAAATATATTTCATTGAGTTGGTACAGTCAGAATACCTGAATCAAAAGCAGTACATTTTTCTCTGTGATTATATCATTAATTTGGTACACAGTTAGCTTGATGGTTAATTTGTTTGTTCTATCCAATTTTAGAGTTCTCTCCCCCATCTTTATATATTTAATTTTATTCATGTACTTAATTTTATTTTGGAATATGTAAAACATATGGTTCGTAGAAAAATTCATAGAATACTACAAATCCTTTTTCCTTTTTTGTTTTTTATTGCTTAATATACCTCAGAAATCATTCCATATTAGTTCACAAAGAGCTTTATTCTTTTTATTTTCTCTTTCTCTCTTCCTTGTTTTTTTTTTGTTTGTTTTTGGGGTGTTTTTTGTTATTTGTTTTTTGCAGCTGTGTTGTGGGAGAGTTGCCATAATTTATTTAGACATCAATGAATGCACAGTTTCTTTCCAATATTTTGATGTTACAAATAACTCCATACTGACCTAGTGCATATATTTTTGTGTGGTGTTGGAGGTGTACTTTCAGAGTAAATTTCTAGCTGTGGGATTGCTCAGTTACAAGGTAGAAACAAAAATAATTTTATTAAATTGTGGGTAACTCCCTGAGCAGGGGCAAGATCAGTTCTGATTTCCATCAACCATGTTTGGGAGGGCCTGCTCCCTCACCTTGCCTTGTTGTCAGTTGTTGACTGCTGGCTGGTTTGGTAGGTGAGAAATGATATTTCTGTGTGTCTTAAATGGCATTAGAATCACAAGGCCTGTGTTTGTACCATTGCCTTACCTTTACCCTTTTTTCTTAGACATTTGAATTACTCTGTGATAGGAGCTACATTCTTTCTTGTTACTCAGTTTTTATGTGTTTTTGTGTGTGTGTGTGTGTGTTTTCATTTAGTGGAGACTTTAAAAATATATATTTTTATTCATTTCAGAGAGGGAGAGGAAAAGAGAGATATAAACATCAATGAATGATGAGGAAGAATCATTGATTGATTGCCTCCTGAATGCCCCTCCCCCCAACTAGGGATTGAGCCCAAAACCTGGGGAAGTGCCCTGACCAGGAATCGAACTGTAACATCCTGGTTCGTAGGTCACAACGCTCTACCATTGAGCTACATGGGTCAGGCTAGTAGAAACTTTTAAGTTCATTTACATTATCGATATGACCAAAAAGTCTCAACTCTGTCATATTATTTTATTATATGAGTATGTGTTTATGTGTGACTTGTAATATTTTTACTGTTTTTACTGTGTTTCACTGTGTGGTTTCTTCTTGCTCTTTTAAAATTATTTATTTTAGCTTTTGGGAAGGTTTGCTTTATTATTTTTGTGATTGTTAAGTAACTTTTATGTCCTCTTAGTTCTATTTTTCTTACTTTGGCTTCTATATTTGGTTTGCAGCTTACACAATGTCCTTTGACTCTTAGCTATCCAATTATTCATTAGCTTATTCTATTTTACCATCTTTTCTCCTTTCATTTGAAGCTCACTGTTCCTACTTTGTCAGAACACATAACACATACTGACTCTTCTCTTAACTTTGTTCCCACCTTTGCTTTAATCTGAGATTTACAATTAAATGTATTTCATACTCACCCTCAGTTCTTCTGCCAGCTGGTTGGAAGAAGCACAATTTCTGCTGGAGTACCTAAAAAGGGCTTGCAACTGCAGTATTCCCTGAGTTCTTGATTATATAAAATGTTTTCTATAGTTTTGATACTTGAAAGATACCTTGGTTGATTTTTCTTAACATGTAAGCAATTTATTTTACTTTTTAGTCGAGAGGCTCAGGGGATTTTTTTCTTTAAGGTGTACAGCAGGTCCTCGAATAATGTCGTTTTGTTCAATGTTGCTTCATCATAACATTAACTAGAGGCCTGGGGCACGAAATTTGTGTACTTGGGGGGTGGGCGCTCCCTCAGCCCAGCCTGTGCCCACTCACAGTCCGGGAACCCTCAGGGGATGTCCAACTGATGGCTTAGGCCCGCTCCCCACAGGAAGCGGGCCTAAGCCATTAGTCGGATACCCTTAGCGCTGTTGAGGAGTCGGAAGAGGCTCCCGCCACTGGCACTGCACTTGTTGGCCTTGAGCCCGGCTCAGGGTTTCTGGCTGAGTGGCGCTCCCCCTGTGGGAGCACACTGACCACCAGGGGGCAGCTCCTGCATTGAGCATCTGCCCTCTGGTGGTCAGTGTGCGTCATAGCGACTGGTTGTTCTGCGGCTTGGTCAATTTGCATATTAGCCCTTTATTATATAGGGTGTGATTCCATAGGAACATAACTCTTTTATGTAAATTAGTCTATGTGTGGTAAAACTAGTTTCATTATATGTCATTCAGCTTAATAGAACCTATGAATGGTGTTGAGTGAGGACTTTCTATTGCTAAAAAATGACAGTTTTAAGCAAATTTGATCTTCTTTGCTTATTGGTTACTTGCTTTTTGATCCTTTATTTGTTTTTTATTCTTTTCATATATTTATGCCTTTTTTCAATGTTTCTGATTATATTTTGAGTTGAACCAGTTCTCTTGGACACCTTATAATTTAGTTTTTATTTTTAATTTAATTTTGTCTTTCATTTATTTTCAGGGTTTAGTCAACTCTAGATTCATATCATTCTTGTGTTTTTTCTGTCCATATATGTCTTTACATTTTTATGTCCGCTAGATGTTCATATCTACAGATTCTATTGTAGTGTATTTTATTTAGGTTTGGATATTGTGTTACAGTTTTGTTCTGTTGCAGATTTTTTAGTGTAATTTCTATAAACTGCAATATTTTATCACTTTATATTTTGTTCTTATAGAAGCATTGAATAGATATTTGTCTACTGATTTCTGTTTATTTTATAATGTTTTATTTTCTTAGACCATTAGTAGCCATTATGTGTAAAAAGAGGTGGGAGTTTGGATGACTTGTTAAGTTTTATAGCTCAAGACTGTAATACTATTTTGGTACAGTAAAGTTCAATTCAGCATCTTTCATTTTCTCTACTTTTTCCACTTTGGAAAGCCCTATCCTAAAATCAAGGGTGAAAATACCACTATTAGAATAGGGATGTCTTGGACCATGACCATCTGTGAAGTAATTATATTAGTTACCCATGAAGAGCTTGCTATTAGATAGGTAGAAAAGACAACTGATGCTTGGGAAACCATGTTCTAAAATATGTGTGTAGTTCTGGTGAGTGTGACTGGGGAAAGCTGCAAGGCTAGTGTTACATTTAATTGTATTAACTTAATTCCTTTCATTAGGGAATGGAAAAAAAATTGACATAGGTTACAGGAGCAGAGTTCCAGTTTAACCAGAGTATACCATTATAAGAACTATTGTAGAGAAAGCTCACTGTCCATAGTCTATAAATGTGTATTTGACATTGTATTTAGGCAGCCATACTTTTCTGAATTATTTTTCTATAACAGAAGTATTTCTGTAGGATGTTATTAAAGCAAGTTGCTTGCTGAGATTCTTGAAAGGATTCCATGTTTTTTATTAATAAGGAAAGCATTTGCAATTAAGATTGCTAGTGGAGGATAAAAATGACTTTGTTTTCTCGCTCAGTATATTTCAGGGTTTGGAGAGGATCTCACCAGGTCGAAGAGGCAATGTGCTGTGTAGGTTCCTTTATTGAGTAGCTAATTAAATGCATTTTGGAATCCTTCATCTTTTCCAAAGCATCTACTACTTGCCACAGCAGAAGAAGCTCTAGGCTTATTATTGGCCTGTTCAAGCAAAATGTTTCATTTTTCTTGCATGCAACCTTGTAGACTTTATACTAACTTACATCTGCAAGTGGACAATGAAAGCAAAGATGTCAGGTACATTCAGACAGTTATTTTCATTCAGTCTAGAAAGAACAATATTAAAGTGAGATTTTTAGGAGCTATTGGAACTGATTTTCTGATGGTCTGAAGTGAGATTGTTTTTGCTTTGCAATGTAAAATAGATGTATTTTTCTGTGGCTACATCACAGTAATAACTCATATCACGCTATGGGGTTTTTGTCTTGGGAAATTTTTTGTTTTTACATTTTTATTTGAAATGTGAAAGTGTTTTTTTTTCTTTGTGCTTTTTATTTAATTTTAAATGACAATAGGTCTGGAACCTCAGTTTTTCTCTAACTTGCTCTTTTATGGCTAAGCTTCATTGCCTGATACCTATGACCATCTCTTTTCAAAATGAAGTTTCTGTGTTCATTGAATAAAGGTCAGCTCAATAATAGCAGAATTGTAAAGAACCCAGGGTATACATTTAATAACATATTTCCCTTGATGTTATCCAAGGTCTCTCTTTTATTTCCTTCATAACTGTTGCCATCATCCCTAGTTATATTGTTTGTCTCATTGGTCCATGTATTATTTATGTGCTCCAACTTGAATGTAATCTTTGTGAGGTCCAGGCCCTGGATCTTCTCATTCCCTGATGCAGTCTCAGCCTTCAAAAAGCGTTCAATCAGCATTGGTTAGAAAATGCAAAACAACAGAACACAAGTAGATAAATGAAATGTTTTGACAGTTACCAGATGTAGAGAAACTATAATGTAACTGGCATTCCTCAGACTATTCTGATATGAAATCATTATACAGTAGATATAGGTCCTTCAGAAGGGCTTGCAGGTAACTGGGACAAATAAAACTAAATCTCATGCATAAGATTGACAAGTCTCCAGCGATTCCTGTGAATGACAAAGCCATCTTAAACTGCCATGTCAACCAAGCCTTCAGATGCCTCCAGCACAGTGGGCATCTGACCACAGCGGCATGGAGGCCCGGTGAGAGCTGCCAGCTGAGCCTTGCCAACCCATAGCACTGTGAGCTGTCACAATTCTTGTTTTCAGACATTAAGTTTTGTGGTTGGTTTGTACTATATAGGAAACAAGAAAAGGTTTACAACATAAACTACATTTATTGATATTAAGGCATTTACTGGTTTTCTAAGCAGCACACTTTTTTTTTTTTTGCTGCCACTATATATACTAGGCCTATTCTTTGATTATGTGAAAACATAAAGGCTAGACTATACCTGAAGAATTCATGTTATTGGGGAAAAAGAAAAGATTTGTGGGTATCAAAGTGGGGCTAGTGTGTTGATAGGAAAACAAAATTGAATTCAGGTTTTGTTTAGACCTGCTTATAACCATGTGGGTTTTGGCCAGCCTATCTCTTCTGATATCATTGCTTAATTTTAGCAATAAGAATTTTGGCACACTGATAATACTCCTTTTTTCAGAGTTCCTATACCCCAATTATTGCAGGTTTCCTATGGAGAAAAATATACTTGAGGTAATAACTTAGTAGATAGAGAGTGTGACAAAACAAAACAGCTCTTCAAAACCATCTTCATAGAAAGTTGAGTCAGTACATTCATAGAGCTAAGAAACAAAAATTTGAAAACAGTATTTGAAATTGCTCATCCCATTAATTTGGCTGGAATTACAGATTAACAAATCTTTTTTTTGTCTTTAAGGTTATTTATTTTAATGATATTTTTGAGACAAGAAAAGGGGGGACCACTGTTAATGTTTAAGACCATGTTTCTGCTGCTCTACATGTTATATTTAAACAAGTTAACCTTACGTCTATTAGGATAGTTCAAGGGGTTCGGGAAGGAGATGAACTATCTAATAGTTTTGAACATCACTTGAATATTCATGTTTCATTGTTACATGGATTTGATTGTCTCTTCCATACCTCTGCCTCTTTTTGTGATTTAATCTTAATTGAAAATAATTTGGGGGGAGTATCTAACCTATGGGAACTTGAGGAGTTTACATAGGGAGCTAAAGTGACTTTTACTATTCAGAAGTTCTGTAGAGTCCCAGAAAGAGGAAAAGACTTCAGTAAACATTTAAGAAAAACCAAAATGTTATAGGACTTGCAAGGTAAACCTACAGATATTATTTGTCTCTGTTTATCTGTCTATCCCTTCTTTGTCCATCTCTCTATCTTACCATGCCTCCATCTGCCCATCCATCTATGAATCTAAGAGATGATTATGTTGTTGAAACCTGATTACATAATGATTGAAGGTTTGGGAGTATCTTCATTATATCTTCAACTAAAAGTGGATTTTTTTTCTTCACCTGAAAAAGAGCTACCTCTGACATTATGTTTATAAGAATATTGCCATTCACGAAGTAATATAAGTGAAGAAACACGACACATTAGTAAGGTTGTATTCAGATATATAGCTCTTCTCCCTGAGATGTTGGTGAAAAAAGAAGAGAGAGGGGTCTCTGAGCCAGACTTATGCACAGAGTAGACCAAGAGGGTGGAGAGTTCTATGTAAGTGGAATTTTGTAAACAATGTAAACAAAGAAATTACATTTTTTTTTTGCTGATGTTCACATACTTATTAAATAATGCAGCTCAGTTGCTTCTAAAATTCATTTTCATGAGCTCAGTATAGGAATTGCTTCTTGGCTTTATAGGCACTTCAGGAAAACATCTTACTTGAGATCATTCCTAAGCAAACACAACTTACTCATTTACTAATTACACAATTTGGGCAAAGAGTAGGATATTACTGTTACTTAGTTCTTGGTTCATAGTCAGCAAAGAAGAAAGTCAGCTGGTAAAACCAAGTTTCTCAACTCATGAAAGTATTTACTGCATGACCTGGAAGGCAATATTCCAACTGAGCCGTTGACCAAAATCAAAGAAGAGAGGAGATGTTCACTTCTGTCATGCCATGTTGATCCAAAGGAAACAGACCTGCACCCCGAGCTGCTCTCCAACCAGGAGAAATTTCCCACCACGCCTCCTGGGTAATAGCTCACCTGTCACAGTGTTGCACCTCTTGTGACTTCTGCCATTTTCTGTACATCATTAGCATCCCCCAAATGAATGCCTGCTTCTCTTCTTACACAATTCCTTTTGAAGGCTTCAGCGCCTGCATATTTCCTGTTTTATTTCTCGAATCTTTTCATTGACAAAGTTGCTCTATTATGAGCCAATGTGAAGAAGACAAAGATTTCCAGGTCGTATTTGAACCCTTTCTATTATCACCTGCATTGCATGTCTTAAAAATGTGAATGATCTTCTGCATTTTTATCTCAGCATTTACTTCTGCCTTCTCTCATAAACATATCAATTCACGAGTTAGTGAGCATTTTTACTATGAACTCTAGAGGTTATAAAGATACATAATGTAGACTCCATTACCACAACTGGTTTGTAATTTCATTGTGAAGATAAAACCCACATATATTCAGAGATTGCGGATATGAATGCTGGATGAGGTGAGCGGAAAAACACGGCTTCCATGAGGGGAAGGATTGAATGAATGCATAAGGAACTCTGAATTTGCTTTAGTTTAGAATCATATATTCATACAGTTGGATGTCCTCACTGCCCTTGCTCCCCAGTTATACATCTAGCTCTTCTCTTCTAAATAAACTGCTTCAACTGGACACACCGATTTTCTTCTACTTTTTCTGCTTTGGCTTACTTCCCTCAGATTGATCATCTTTTCTGTTAGTTAGCTTTTGCTACATAGCAAACCACCCCCCAAGAATTTGTGGCATGAAACAATAGCTATTTGTTAGATTTATGATTCTGCATGTTTGCAGCGTGGGCTGAGCTCAGTTCACAGTTCTCTGGTTGCACGTGGGCTCACCAATGCATAAGTGAATCATTCTGGGTAGCTGCTGAGTAGCCACTAGAGCAGTCATGGCGAACCTTTTGAGCTCGGCGTGTCAGCATTTTGAAAAACCCTAACTTAACTCTGGTTCCGTGTCACATATAGAAATGTTTTGATATTTGCAACCATAGTAAAACAAAGACTTATATTTTTTATATTAATCACCTGGGAATCTTTTTAAATTCCAAATTTCTGGGCCTCATCCTCCGGAAATTCTGTTTCTTTGTTAGTAATGTTGTGTCCTCCCCCCATAACAAAGAAACAGAATTTCCGGAGGATGAGTCCCAGAAATCAGGATGAGTCCCAGAAATCAGGACTTTAAAAAGATTCCCAAGTGATTCTAATGTGCAGTCCAGGTTGAGAACCACTGTTCTAACAGGTTACCTTGGCTCATTCACGGGAGAACCAGGAAGGATTACAAGAGAAAAGGTGTAGAAGGATTGGAACTGGACCACTGTTACTTTTGCCACATTCTTTAGGCCAAAGCAAGTCAACCTAGCTCAGAATCACAGGGTGAAGAAATAACCTCATTGTTTCATGGGAGTGATTGCAAGTGCCACAGGTACAGGGAACGGTGGAGAATTGTGCCATTTTCGTTATCAGCTTAATTTGATAGTGACCTTGAATTTTACCAAGATCATCACATTTACACACTATGTGCTGTCTGGAGGAATTTTTTAACTTTGAGGCGACACATGGCACCAGACAGTGTAGGTTGATTGCCAAATTGTGAAGCAGCTTGGGGACCAAAGTATTAACACTCTATAGCCATCAAAAAGATCTGAGATGGGAAATAGCATGATGCTAAAGTTTTAGGAAGAATTCAGTTGTGGATCTGGGCAGAAAGAAGATTTAGATCCACATATTCCATTACCATAAGCGACTTCTCTTTGGGTGTTACTTCAACTTCCATATTTCTAAAATTGAACTCAACATATTCCACAACCAAGTTTTTTTCTCCTTTCTATGTTTCTCTTCTCAGTTGAGTGATACTACCATTTGCTATGTAGTCCAAGTCAGATATTTGATCATTCTTGTTTTGCACCCCCCACCCCCGGCCACATTCATTCGTTGTCCTGAAAAACAAATATTTAGAATGCCTACTGTGTATACTATTCCCACTAGACCATGGTCATCTCTTGAACACTAGACCTGTCTCCCAATTAATTGGTCTTCATGCTTTCTTTCATGTTCAGTAGGACCAGCATGACTTTATAACTCAGTGTGTTCATTCAATTGGCATATAATTATTGAACTCCTGTTGTGTGTTAGACACAGATACAGAAAAAAAAAGCAAAGTGACTGCCTTCATGGAGTTTACAATCCAGTGTGAGAGACATATAATAAAGCATGGAGTTTGACTCAGAATGCTGTTTGAATTGATTAGGGAAAGCCTCTCTTGGGAGGTGGTATTTGAGCCTAAGAGAAAGAGCCATGTGGATATTTGAGGAAGAACATCCTGGGGTGAGAGAATAGCAAGAATCAAGGTCTTGATATAGGACTGGGGTTGGAGAGAAGAGGACTTTGAATGAGTAAGGAAGAGAGGGAATAGGTCAGGGGGTCAGGGAGACAGTTTCCCATTCAAGTCATGGAGCACTTTAGCGGCCATTAAGAGAATGACATTGGAGCTTGGGAATTATTAGGAAATTTATTGAGAATAAATCTGGCATAGTATACAATGTTCACTTGACTGCTATATAAAGAAGAGACTGTAGATAAATAGGAGTTGATAATGGCTTGAATCAGTGTATAGCCAGGAAGATAATGTGAAGAGGTGAGAGGTTCAGGAGCTAATTTCGAAGGATTTGCTGATGGATGTTATAGAGAAGGAGGGGAGCCATAGATGCTATATACTGGTGTGGGAGCAACAGGAAACCCTGGACATGTGCAACATTGTAGGAATCACAAAGGGGTAGATCAAGAGTTTTTCATTGGAATTAAAGTTTGAGATGGATTTCAGACATCCAAACCACATCAATCACTATCTTTAAAGCCCGTAAACAATTTTTACATTGAATTATGATAAAGCTCAAACTTTAAAAAATGGCTTATGAGAACGTTTATGGTCTTGCCCATGGTTAAATCTCTAATCTCATCTCTTTCCTTTTTTCTCATCACCCACCACCTCTCTCCTTATTTCAACCAGCTGCACTGAGTTTCTTTCAGTTCCTTTGACACTCCAGTCTCTCTTTAATTATCCTATATCCTTGCCCAAAATAAACACATCCTCTTCTTCCCCTGCTTGCCCTTTGGCTAGTCAATTCATATTTGGGGGCTAAATTTAAATGTCATTTTCTCTGGGAAGTGCCCTTACTAGGTTCCATGTTCCCACCCTGAGAACCCCTGCTGTAATACTTAACACATGTTTTTGTAAAATGCCTTCTTTGTCACAACAGGCTAGGCTTTAAGGACTTGAGCATAGGGAGCGTGCCATGGCCAATATAGTGACCAGAATGTAGTAAATACTTGATAAACACTTTTTTTTAATGAGAGGGATAGATTGGGAGCATAATTTGGGTTAGAAACTAGGTTAGATGTAGTGGATCGGAGTCAGTGGCTTGAACTGCAACATGCTGTCAAAATTGAAGGATTGTGGTGGTTTCAGCCCTAGATTCCCAACACTGACTCAGTTTTTAGACCTGAGGTATTTGAGAATGGTGTGATCCCCGGCAGGCGCTGTTGCTGTCCACCTGTAGCTTGGTCTTGGTGTCTCAGAAATGTCCAGTGCATTTTAGAGACTCTGGTTACCCGTCAGCAGCAAGGCCAGGTAAGAGAGTTGAAACTGGTTCTCCAAACACTAAGATAAGACACGTGGAAATTCCTTCAAGGAGGCAAGCTTTGTTTGTTGGCTTATTGATTTTTACTTTAGCAAGTATTTTTAGGACTGAAAGTCTCTAATTCAGGGTGCGTCAGCTTGGAAAGATTCACAGAGGACAACACAATTTACAAATAAGAGAAATGGTGTTCACTTAACTAAATCTATAGAGCATCTAATTGTTTGGCTGCTCTGACCCTCAGTTCCTTTTTTAAAAGACTTTATTTTTAGAGCAATTTTATCTTCACAGCAAAATTGAGGGGAAGGTACAGAGATTTCCCATCTACCTCCTGCCCCCACCTATGCAGAGCCACCCCATTAGTACTTCCATTAGAGTGGTGTGTTTATTACAGTTGATGAGCCTGTATTGACAGTCGTACACCCAAAGTCCATAGCGTACCTTTTGGTTCGTCCAATGGGTTTGGATAAATGTATAATGACATGTATCTATCATTATATTATCATACAGAGTGTTTTCTATGCCCTCAAATTTCTCTGTGCTCTGCCTATTCATCTCCTCATCTCCAGTCCCTGGCAACCACTGAACTTTTTTACCTTCTCCATAGTTTTGTCTTTTCCATAAGGTCATATAGTTGGAATCATACAGTATTTAGCCTTTTGAGATTGGCTTCTTTCACTTAATAATATACACTTAAGTTTCCTTTATGTATTTTCATAGCTTAATAGCTCATTTTTTTAGTGCTGAATATTTCATTGCTCAAATATACCACAGTTTATCCAGTTACCCACTGAAAGCAATTTTGATTGCTTCCAAGTTTTGGCAATTAAGAATAAAGCTTCTATAAACATCTATGTGCAGGTTTTTGTATGGACTTAAGTTTTCAACTCATTTGGGTGAATGCCAAGGAGTGCTTTTGCTGGATTGTGTGATAAGAATATGCTTAGTTTTGTAATATACCGCCAAACTGTCTTCCAAAGTGGCTGTACCATTTTGTATTCCCGCTACAATGAATGTGAGTTTCTGTTGCTCTGCATCCTCACCAGCATTTGCTGTTGGCGATGTTCGGGGCTTTTGGCCATTCTAACAGGTGTGTAGTGATATCTCTTTGTTGTTTAGGTTGCATTTCCCTAATGTCATATGATGTGGAGCATCTTTTCACATGCTTATTTGCCGTCTGTGTATCTTCTTCGGGGAGATATCTATTAAGTTCTTTGGCCAACTTTTTAATCAGATTGTTTTCTTACTGAGTTTAATAAGAGTTCTTTGTATATTTTGGATAATGGTTCTTTATCAAATGTGTCTTGCAAATATTTTCTCCCAGTCTGTGTCTTGTTTTCTCATTCTCTTGACATTGTGTGTCACAGAGCAGAAATTTTTAATTTTAACAAAGCCCAGATTTTCAGTTATTTCTTGCACAGAGTATGCCTTTGGTGTTATATCTTAAAAGTCATCACCATATCCAAGGTCATGAGGCTTTATCCTATGTTACCTTTAAAGGGTTTTAGTTTTGCATTTTACATTTGGGGCTATGATCCATTTTGAGTTGAATTTTGTGTGTGGCCTATGTCCTGATTTCTCTTTCATCATTATCATCATCATCATCATTATTAATTATTGCATGTGGACATCCACTTGTTACAGCACCATTTGTTGAAAAGACTACCTTTGGTTCATTGATTGCTTTTGACTATACTGCCTCAATTACTTGACCCTCAGTTTTTAGTAAAATATTAGGAAGTGGATTTATTTTTCCTTTTCTTTATATAGGCCTATTTTGTACACCACATCCTTTCTTTCCTAACATCTGATATTTTCTGATGCTTCTTTAGTATTATGTGGGACATCCTTAAAATTTTGTAACTATAAGATTATTCTCTATCAAAATTGTAGTAGATGTGAGCCATGGTTCTAGCAGAGTTGGAATGCTAGGTATAAATGTGTGCAGTAAAACATTCATTGGAGGCCTTTAACTAATGTACCAGAAAATAATTAGACACCGTTCTTTCCTCCATCACCAGTCCCCAGACCCTAGCCCCAGATATGAATAAAGTATTCAGCTCATCTCAGCTGTCCTTATAACTGATCAGTTGCCCTTTCACATTTGCCAGACAATAAAGAAAACCATTACCTCTTTATTTTGTAGCTCTCTCTCTCTCTCCTCCCTTCTCCCACTTTCCCCCACCCCCCTCCCCACCACCAGGTTCGTCCTCTATAAACTATTAGGAACATGCTGTTGGCCCATGAATGTACTATCATCAACAACTACATGATCATTATAACGACAGTCATTTCTTATCTACTTTATCTTCTTTAATTTTTATAGCAACTCCGCATTCAAACTACAGGTCAGGTTTTAAGAACTTAGGTAACTTGACAAATCATATAGCTGGAAAGTAGCAGAGGTGGAATTTAACCTTTCCTCTGCCTGATTGTCCTAGCTAGTGTCCTTAATTTGGTGTTCTTGAAACATACTGGGCTATCTTGGAATTTCTGGAAAACGCACAAATTGAATAATATCTTTGAATAATTGGGCATAGAATCTATTTTGGCCAAAGGTATCTTTTTTTTAATGTGTATGATAAAGGATAAGAATTACATCAAACTTACCCATAAATATAATAGTGAATGTCTTAGAATGTCCCTAGCTTAATTTAGATTTTCAAAAATCTGTGAAGGCATCTTTAGTTTTGGAGTCAGAGAATCTATTCTGTATCCCAAGGAGTGCTCATCAGCTTATGATCTCATGAGAGTTCTAAGTCCAGTTTCATTCGAGGAGGCCTTGAAAAAGAAAAGTTAAAGAAAAGTGCACTCCAAATAAATGCAAGAGGAACTAAAATTATTGTCTGAAAGTGTGAAGGGGAGAACTAAGCCTAGATACTTCCCAGAAGTTTCCGAGTACTGAGGAGCAGATGTGAGACCCATTGGAAGGAATGACTTCATCAGAAATGGAGCAAGACTAACAATGGAGTGAGCTGTTTGCAGTGGTATGCTGGATCTGCCTTCTGACAGCTCATGAAAGCTTATTGTTACACATTCAAGAATTTTGTGAGCGTGGTAGCTTAAAATTGGCCATGATGTGAGTATTTACACCATGAAAATGAGCAAATGCTATAAATAAGGGATTTTATTTTAAGAACTGGTTTACCAGCACAGTATTGGCTATTTAGTAAAGAAGTGAACACCATGTCATTGGAACTATTCAAACAGAAACTTGGCTATTTCCTAAAAATTGAGTTGCAATGCATGGAATAAGGGAAAATTAGAAGATCTCTAAAGTCTTATCCAAGTGTCATTTTATCACTTGAATGCACAGGCCATTGAAATTTCTGTTATTTGATTATTTTTTTCTGGTGCTTTATTTTTTGATATCCACTCCTTATCTACGCCTCATCTGAATATGCATGTATCCCCTCCCCCGCACCCAAGCCTTTTCTGTTTCAACTTTTAACAAATGAGTTTCCATAGCTCTATGGTCTGGTGTTTGGCTGTTGGCCAGCTGCTTGAACTACGAAAGGTTGCGTACCCTCATTAAGTCTCTCTCTTTTTTAATTAACTTTTTGGGGTAACACTGGTTAATAACACTGTAAACAGGTATAAAACCTTATAATATGGCTTCCTGTGCCCACCACCTGCAAAAATCAACAAATGAACAAACAAAACCAACAAAGAAAAAAAAACCCAAAATTTCTTTATCTGTTAAAAGGAGATAAAAAGATCATAAAAGTGCCTCTGTCAAGTAGTAGTTCTGAGTCTTAAATGAAGCTAGTCCATGTAAAGCTATTAGTACAATGGTTGACCATGGTAAGGATCTAAAAGATGTCAATTGTATTTCCACTTAAAACAGAACCAATTTTACTTTTTTCAAAATCTTAGAACTCTTGGACTCCGAATTTTACAAGTACATATACACTTTACTAAGTTGACTGGCTTGTTTCTGGATCTGTCTATAAAACTGATTTTTTAGATATTTAAGTCTGCTTTCTTATTAACACTGTATGGTCAGAGATGCAGTCTTATGAGCTACTGTATTAATAACAATGAACAACAGATGTTTTCAGTGTTAGCAGGCTATTGGCAGCATATAAGTTGCTCAGAACCTGAAGAAGTTTAAAGAGAATGACATTGATTAATAAGACACACACCTATAGGAAGAAAATGATGGTGGAAATATAACAAAGGTGTTTATTTGGGGTATAAACTGTTCTTTCATTGAGCAAACACTGTGATATGCTGATGAAGACACAAGAGAAGTAGACACACTCAGAGTGGTTTATAAGCAGAATATAGCTTATAACCCTGGTGTGGAAAGGGCCCTTTCTAGAACTCACAGAACAGTCTCTCTATAATTTCATTCCTAAAAGGAATACAAGCTTTTATGGATAAGGATGTGGGAGACCTAGGTGGTATCCATTGTTTCTGCAGATCTTTTCTGTTTTGTGCTGTTTCTCAACAGTCAGTCATCTCTGCACACACTATCATTGAAATACAGTACATTATTCAGAATTGAAGATGCATACACTTACTATATATATTTATCTTGCATATGCTGTGTACATAGGTGCTTTTTGTCAGCATCAAAGATGAGGTAAGTTTCTGACTGGCCCCTTCTGCGAATACCAGTCTATGTGGTAACACAATTCCAGAAACTAGTCTTTTTTTTAAATATATTTTTTATTGATTAAGATATTACATATGTGTCCTTGTCCCCACGTTACCCTCTACCCCCCCCCTGCCGCTCATGCTCCCCCCCGTTGTCCGTGTCCATTGGTTAGGCCTATATGCCTGCATGTAAGTCCTTTGGTTGATCTTCCCCCCTTA
>NW_006300104.1:345871-350571 GCF_000327345.1 Myotis davidii | reverse complement strand
CCGGGACCCCTCAGTCCGCAGGCCGACGCTCTATCCACTGAGCCAAACCGGTTTCGGCCCGTTTTGTGTTTTTGATGTATTTTTCAATTGTTGTGGGAGGCAGCAATTTCCCGGTGTTTATCTATGCCGCCATCTTAGTTTCTCCCAGAAACTAGTCTTTAGTCCCAGCTCTGGCAGGTCTTCTCAACATGTTTGACTGTGTATGAGCCTATCAAGGGTTTTGCCTCTGGGAAATGCTATTATACAGATTCCTGTCAAGTAAATAGAGCACAGTTTAAAAACCATTCAATCAGGTAGTTAAGGAAATTAGTAATGCATGGAATAACTGACCTCTTTGGTCAGTGTTGACTGGCATCAATATTTTCCATAGTCTTTGCTCCTTGGATAACTTTGGTATATGAAACAACTACATTGAAAACAAGTTTGGAAGCCTAGACCACTTGGAATAGGAATTTAGAATCTAAGGTCCGTAGTCAGGATTTAGGGTTCTGATCTAAGCATCTTCTGACCTTATTACTCTTTTTTGCAAGAAACACCTCAGGCTCTGAGTATTTTTCCCCCTTTGACCTTTTGACTACTTAACATAATTATCCAAGTTAAAGTATCAATTGAATAGTTCCCTTCCTCCCCCTTCCACCTATACCATGTTGGTGGATGAAAAGAAAAATAATAAAAGGTGGAACAAAAATATTTAATAGTAAAATCAGATTCAACAGAAGCAGAATTGAAGAAACCTAATTGTACCACTTTTAACACACATGTTTTCCATAGACTGCTGGTTTTCTTCAATTTTCATAATTACAATTTCAGGCAGCATCCCTCCTTCCAGAACGGTTATCCCATTTGTGGGTTACCCATTTCCTGTGCATTTCCTTCCTCCGGCCCACCTCTTGGCCACATTAACATTACTGCATGTCAGAAACGATAGCACAGGTGGCCAGAGCAGGTTTGGGAGAAGAAAAAAATGAAATGGAAAATTGTCAAGATTTCTTTGTGTTAAATTAAATCTTTTGGTGAGGAGAGGCCCAAACTCACTCTCGGCCAGAGTGAGACATCTAAGAAACATAGGCGTTTGGATATTTTTACTATTTCTTTCATGATCATTTCTGTTAATCAAGCACTAGTTGGCTAGGTTTTTCTGATGAGGTTGGAGCAGTTTTGAACTTGGAAATAAAGTTGAGGATATGCTCACATTTTGGGGCATATCAATGCCAATATTTACTGAAAATGTAATCAATCAGCCAATATTTACTGAAATCCTAGTTAGACTTCATTTAATGCATAGTCTTCTAAGGGCTTACAATCAAGACAAAATCCACTCATAATACTCAATAGTCAACAACAGTTCAGTAGAATTCAATGAGTAGGGGTTGTATGTGTAGAATAGAGTGCATGTGTGTTTGTGTCCCTAAGTTCAGGGAAGGGATGAAATAGATGAATAGGCTGAAGAACATGAGATAGCTTTATGGGAGGAGGTACTCCTAAGCTGTGCCCCCAAAACTGGGGAGAGGTAGGGAGAGTGGGATTTGGATCAGTCTAATAGTAGTAGTGGAGGGGGGAAGGAAGATAGGGGAAGGGAGAGATAAAGAGAGGCCTTGAGTACCAGACAGAAGTCAAAGTGAGAAACGCTGCAAATGTTCATAAAATATATAAGCCCCTAGTTTCTAGATATGATCTGTAGTAAAAAATGGGTAGACCCTTTGTTAGAATGAATCCTTGAAACTACTCAAGTGTGTTTATAATATTCAACAAAAGGCTATCTCATTTGGAGAATAATAAATTCATGTCAGGGAGCATTAGAGGTATCTGTTGCTAGTTAGCATTTGATTTTGAAGGCTGAAGTTTGAAAAGAGATGAGCTTCCATTTAGGCTGTACTTCAGATGAAAGCAGAGTCGTGGCTACAACGCCCTGGAAGATCTGACCTTGCTTTGCCTTCTGATTTTCCCATGCCATTCTGTCCCTCCTTCGCTTAAGCTTCGGCAGTACCCCACCTTCTTTTTCTGTCTTCATTGTGCTAACTTGTTTCCCACCATTTGGTCATTGCATTTGCTCTGTCCTCTACCAAGACACTGGTCTCCAGGCCCTTGGGCAGACCAGCTTTCATCAATTATGTCTCAGCTCACATTTCATTTTCTGAGTCTTGGGGCTTTTTTTGACCATCCCACCTAAGTGGTATCCTTGGACCCCTCAGCATTCACTAACCTGTCATCCTGTTTAATTGCTTTAAAGCCTAAGGAATGTTCTGAATGGTCTTGTTTATCATCTGTATTATCCCTTTAGAGCAGTGGTTCTCAACCTTGCCTGCACATTAGAATCACCTGGGAATCTTGCTAAAATCCTGATTTCTGGGCCTCATCCTCTGGAAATTCTGTTTCTTTGTTACTAATGATGAGGAGAGAGACTCATCTGCCTTGTTCACTGCCGGATCCAGCATGTAGTAGTTGCTCAATTAAGTAGGTGTTCAGTGAATCAGTGGCACTCAGGTCTCCATTGTGCTTAGCACATACAAAGCTTATGTCTGGAAGTACTGAACTGTTTTAAAGCAGGAAGAAAATAGAGAATAGTGAAAGACCTGGGGGGCGGGGGGCTCATGTCGCGATGGCATTATGTTATAGTGCATCTCTTTTTCTTTGTACCTCTATGGGATCTTCAGAAGCTGGAAAACCACACCGCTCAGAGGGATATTTAAAGAGATGAGCTTTGAAGGAAAAATTATGTGGGTTGGACTAATACTAGTAAATTATATCCAGAAGAGCTGCTGATTAATTCATTTCTCGATATGTGTGTATATTGTAGCCATTGGGGAATGAAATCATGACACATGATAAGCTAAAGTTTGATGTTTCTACAGCCTGCCCCTTGAAGCCCCCACACACGTTTTCCTGTGTATGCCGTGTTTCTGCACTTTGCACTGTTCTTCTTTTCCTCCTCAAAGTAGTACTACCCTGGCTGATGTGGCTCAATTGGAATATCATCCTGTACACTGAAGGGTCTCAGGTTTCATTCCCAGTCAGGGCACATGTCCAGGTTGTGGGTTCGATCCCCATTCAGGGTGTGTATGGGCGGCAACCAATACATGTTCTCTTTCACATCAATGTTCCTCTCTGTCTGTCTCTCCCTCTCCCTTCCTCTCTTTCTCTAAAATCCATAAGAATGTATCCTCAGGTGAGGATTAAAAAAAAAAGTCAAAGTAGTGCTGAATGAGTGTCTAACCACTACAAACTATGGTACAATAGTCATTGTTAACTTATTGAAAGAAGTTTTTAAAAACTGTTCTCAATTTTCTTGTTCATGGGTTTCTCCCAGTAGCACACTTCTGGCTGACACTGTACCAAAGCTACCTGAGATGGTCCTCATTCATAGCTGGGTTGGCTCGTAGGCGGTTGGAATGATAAAGTATATGTTCTTCAGTCACCTAGTGTGAATTTATAAATGAAATACTATGATGCCTTTTGTGTGTCATTAATCCACGCTAACAATAAAATGGCACATCCATTATTCTGCTGTTGAAATAGACTTTATTATGTTTTTCCAAAGGATCAATGGTATGAGAACAAGTTAGAGCAGGTGGAAGAGATTTCATTCGCCTTTCCCACATCTATCCTTCCTGCCTTCGCCTATTTTCATGCTAGAGATCCATGTTTCTACTCTAACAGGCAATCCATCAAATTTCTGTTAATTTTTTTAAAATTTACCTTTATTGTTGAAAGTATTACAGATGTCCCCTTTTTTTCTCCCATTAACCACCTCCACCCCGCTTCACCCCCCTCCAGGCCTTCCCCTTACTGTTGTCTGTGTCCTTGGGTTATGCATAGAGCATATCAATTCTTTGGTTAATCTCTTCCTGTCCCTCCTCACCCCTCCCCTCAGATTTGTCAGTCTGTTCCATGCTTTCAGGTTGCATTATCTTAGCACACGGGTCATTCTCCCCGCTCCTTGCTGTTTAGTAATCTGCAATGTCCCCTTCTCCCCCTTCCTCCGATAGCACTGCAGTGACAACACGCACCCCTGCCAGTCGGACATGAACATTGAAGGGGCCTGGAAGCGAGGCTACACGGGAAAGAACGTGGTGGTGACCATCCTGGACGACGGCATTGAGAGGACGCACCCGGACCTGATGCAGAACTATGTGAGTGCTTGCTGCGGTCGGAAGCCTTGCCTCCTTGGAAGCAAGGGAGCTCGTGGTAGGATTATCAAAAAGGGGGGAAGCTACTGAAAAAATGCAGCAACCAGATCCAGTGGTCTGTGTGCTGCTCCTGTCTTGTAAGAGGCGCGCTCTCAGAGTCCAGGACCCATGAGATAACACTTTCAACTCCGGCGTGCCTTTGATGTTCTGACAACAAACAGCAGGTGATACGGGAGCAGAAACCCTACCACCAACACCACCTGCTCCAACAACAACCACTTTTCTCAGCTCCCCCACAAAGCCAGGAAGTGCTGCTTTTTTGTTTGTTTGTTTTATGGAGAAAAGTGTACTTAGAACTTTTCTCAAGTTATTCTGTTGGTCTATTTCTCTCCTTTTTAAAAGGACAGTAATGATCAGCCTACCAGTATTCCTTAGGGATCAATGAATTCTTTTTCTTAAGAAGGCACCATAATTCCAGGACTCAAAGAGAACATAAGATGAGCTCAAAGTCATCGAACAAGCAAAAGTGCTGAAACTCAGTGCTTTGATTGAACACTCATGGTATTCCCACTG
>NW_006300104.1:344911-345487 GCF_000327345.1 Myotis davidii | reverse complement strand
CTCATTAAATTAATTTTCCTTTTGTCACTCAAACCTGAAAACCCTCCATTTTATGTTTTCAAATAAAGTACTTCCAAGTCACTTCCTTGGCACCTCAGGAACTACGACTGTCTCCAGCAGTCACCCAAGATTCTGACCAATGAGAACCTTCCTTCACACAGAACACCCAGGATCACCTCACACTTCCATCAACTTCAATTACATTTCCTCCCAATATTCTGCCTCGCTGCCCTTTTTGTTTAAACAATTCAGCCAATGCCCTGGCCAGTGTGGTCAGTTGGTTGGGGCATTGGCCCATACAGCAAAAGGTGGTGGGTTCGATTTCCAGTCAGGGCACATACCCAGGTTGTGAGTTCGATCCTTGGTCAGGACGCATTCAGGAGGCAACCGATTGATATTTCTCACATCAATATTTCTCTCTCTCTTTTCTCTAAAATAAATTTAATAAAAGGCATATCCTCAGGTCAGGATTTAAAAAAATTCAGCTAAGAAACTTCACAAATTAATTTTTGTAATGAAATCCTGAAACAAGTTTTCCCAAAATAGATGATTTCCTCTAAGGAGAGAAAGGGGGAG
>NW_006300104.1:339684-340837 GCF_000327345.1 Myotis davidii | reverse complement strand
TGCGCCTGGAAATGTGCCAATGGCCCCGTCTTCTGCTCTCCAGAATTATCCCTTCCTGGGCTTCTCCTCCCTAATTTTGGTGAAAAATCCATCATTATCTGCGAATGCGCCATTCTTTGTCTGCTCTAAATTCGCTTCCTGACATGGGGGGATGGGGGGTGGGCGGTAACCTGTTCCAGGACACTGGGATCTTCTGCTCCAGGGGCATCCAGGGCCCCTATAACACCATGATAGTCACTGCCTGGAAATGTGCCAATGGCCCCGTCTTCTGCTCTCCAGAATTATCCCTTCCTGGGCTTCTCCTCCCTAAGTTTGGTGAAAAATCCATCATTATCTGCGAATGCGCCATTCTTTGTCTGCTCTAAATTCCGGCTTCCTGACACCTTGGTATTCTCCCTAACATATTGTGTTACTGAAGTGCCTGCCATGACTTTGTTATCTGCAAATACTAGTAACAACTTTGATTCTTGTCACGGCTTCACAGAAACTCCTGGGGAGTCTCACTCACTCCCATGCCTCCTGACTTCTGCTCTAACTTCTTTTCTGTTGACAACTGTTTCCACCCAGAAACACTGACATCACTATATCCCCACTTAAACGTCAATCACTTTCATGCTTCTCATGAAACCATTGGGGTAGAACTGGCCATATATTCTCTTCAGTGTTTCTCATTTGTTCAATCTCATTTATTTAATGGCACTTAACTTACGTTAAATTAATTTTCCTTTTGTCACTCAAACCTGAAAACCCTCCATTTTATGTTTTCAAATAAAGTACTTCCAAGTCACTTCCTTGGCACCTCAGGAACTACGACTGTCTCCAGCAGTCACCCAAGATTCTGACCAATGAGAACCTTCCTTCACACAGAACACCCAGGATCACCTCACACTTCCATCAACTTCAATTACATTTCCTCCCAATATTCTGCCTCGCTGCCCTTTTTGTTTAAACAATTCAGCCAATGCCCTGGCCAGTGTGGTCAGTTGGTTGGGGCATTGGCCCATACAGCAAAAGGTGGTGGGTTCGATTTCCAGTCAGGGCACATACCCAGGTTGTGAGTTCGATCCTTGGTCAGGACGCATTCAGGAGGCAACCGATTGATATTTCTCACATCAATATTTCTCTCTCTCTTTTCTCTAAAATAAATTTAACA
>NW_006300104.1:315021-339500 GCF_000327345.1 Myotis davidii | reverse complement strand
AAGAAGGAACTGGAAATTTCTTTAGTTATTATTTGAGCAAAATACTTGAGTAGTTGCTCTCACCCTGCCTCCAAGCATGCGCAGTTAAACTTGTCTCTTTATAGCACAGACTCTTAGAGCTAAAAAGGAGCTTCAGTTCAGTCTCCTCATTTGGTAGGTTAGGAAATGAGGCCTGACCCTACTGAGTTAACCCAGACTGTACCGAGAACAGAACTGTGGCTATGGACCTCCTCGCAAATAAGTCTGTCTTGTCATGTGCAATGCTGTTTTTATGGTATATTCCTGCTCCCCGCTGCATTGGAATGTGTCTGACAAAGTAGAAGCAGCTTTAACCTAACTGTGATTGCATTCTTTACTATTTTTATTTTCCTCCTTGAAAGAAAATTCCAGAATTTATCTGTGCAATTAGCAGTACTGGCACCCTCTCCGTTCTAATGTCAGAGCTATGCTGAGCCAAGAAAAGCACAGAGGGTGGGGTATCATGTGACCTGGGTTCAAGTCTTGGTTCCACAGGCAGTTGGTTTCATGCCTGTGGAACCAGGTTACTTAGCTTGTCTGGCCACGTTAGTTAGCCTGTCTTGGCCTGTTTCCTTCCAAGTGAAATTAGTAAGTTACACTAGCTACCCTCCTTCATGCTCTGTGACAGTGATGGCGAACCTTTTGAGCTCGGCGTGTCAGCATTTTGAAAAACCCTAACTTAACTCTGGTGCCGTGTCACATATAGAAATTTTTTGATATTTGCAACCATAGTAAAACAAAGATTTATAGTTTTGATATTTATCTTATATATTTAAATGCCATTTAACAAAGAAAAATCAAAAAATGAGTTCGCGTGTCACCCCTGACACGCGTGTCATAGGTTTGCCATCACTGCTCTATGACCACTGAGCAGGGCTGCATGTCCCTCTTTATCCAGGAAGCGGGGACATGGCACCTTTATATGTAATGCATATATTTTTCTTAATTCCCCCAAACATTTCAGAGTCTATGTACCATAAGTTATTTTTAGAAACAGAGCCTTTGATAAAGATAGAAAACAAAAATAAATTTCTGTTCACTAAAACCAAAACCAAGAATTAACAAAAAGCATCAGAAAATTCAAAGGATCCTAAATTAGTTATATCTAGACTAGAGTGATATAAATTTGCTTCAGAGGTATTTTTGCCTCATTTTGAACCTTGACATATAATAAAACTTTATTGGTTATTTTGATTGGGTTACAAGGCCATTGGCTTTTAGTAAAAAGTTTGAATTGTAGATTCTTTTATAGTAGATAAAACATCTGAAACCAGACAAATATCACCTAATAGAGATCCTAAAATAACCTGATATAGTAATTTTTTAATATTGATTTTTAATTGACCTGCCAATTATTTGTGAATGATTTTTAACTTAAAAAGTGTTTGAATTATGGTAAAGGATTTGATATTCAAGAAATGAGGATAGAGAGTCCATGGAGAATAAACCTCTCTGCTTTTAGATAGTCCAGGAGTACTTCACAGAAAAGGTGGTAATTGAGGACATATTTGAAGAAATTGGGTAAGAAGCCAGGTCTTGGTCTAAGAGGAAAAGTGATGGCAAGAATCTACCAGACACATCTTTGGTCTGTGAAGAGTATTTCTTCTGTCTAAGGGGGGAAAAAGACGACACTGATTATTACTGAACAAGGCATCCTGACACTAGCGAACAGTAAATGTATTATTTAATCTAATTACTCTCTTGCAGAAATGTGTTTAAGAATGCATGAGCCTGCAGGTTAATGGCTAATTAATGACCATCTGTCTCCTTTCTCTCTCTCCTCTGTGGCCATAGGATGCTCTGGCCAGTTGTGACGTGAATGGGAATGACTTGGACCCAATGCCTCGTTATGATGCAAGCAACGAGAACAAGTAAGGCCCAAGTGAAGGCTGACTGGCGTGTGACTGGCAGGGAGCCTTGCTTTTTGCTTTTGCTGAGAGAAATACTTTACTTGGGACTCCTTGGTAACAGATGATCCCGAATTTGCTCCAGGATAAATAAGTGTCTTTCCACGGATGCTTCTGGGTAATAAAAGGGAGAGGTCCAGATAGTAAGAATCATTGCAGAGAGAAAGAGAGAGAACCCTCTAGAATGATTCAATTTCCAGATTTTGAGAGGAGAGCTGGGGAATATTCATAATTATCTTTCAAGTGGTAATTGACCCTGTGGCCTATTTGTTTAGGAATGGGGTGCGAAAGGGAGAGGCGAGAAAGTATCTCCCAAAAGAGTTGCTTTACTCTGTTAAGTTCAACAAACTTGATTGCATTCTGTGCTTGAGGACTCTTTCCTGTCCTCTTGCTGTCGTGATGGTGTTTTCCATTAATAGACCTAAACACTTAAAGGTTTGCCAGGTGTGGAACACATTACATTTCTTATCTCCACAGTCAAGAGCTTTAGAAACCCATTTAACCACAGTTACACTTTCCAGTTAGCACGGTAGTTTTTATGAAAGCAAATGAAAATGCACATCTCTTTGATAAGCTAGAATATCTTAACATTCTTCAGAAAGTAAATGGAAATGGTATTTGTTGCTTACCATGATATAGGCATTTTAAAGTCTGTCGTTATTTCTAATCTCTAGATCACATTAACTTTTTTCCTTTTTCTGCAAAGCTCCTCCAGCATAATACTGTGATTCAGATACTATCATTGGAATTCTTATTTACATATTTTAGTTTGGGTTCTGCAGAAGTTTCAAAGAGAGGTGTTGTGCCCATTTATTATGTACTGTTTCCAGCCTGTGTTTTTCCTTAGGGAAAATTTTCTCAGCCAGGATTATTTGATTAAGTCAATAAGTTTAGATAAAACTATCTGACCTAGATAATTGTGACTGTACATGGGATTTTTCTCTTTTTTCTCTCTCTTTACCATTTACCAAAAGAGTTACTTTGGAAAATATCCTGATTATTAATATTAAAAACTGAGTCAATATTATAGATCACATTTAGTGGTGAAAGCATTAATATGCAAATTGGTATAGATAGAATTTTCTAGAACTTTCTAAAGAGAAAGGGAACTAAACTAAACTGGATAGTTTTCCTTTTAGACCTGGTCATTGCTATCTAGATTACACTGTTTGAAGTTATGGTGAATTTCACACAAAGGATTATAATTTGAGACCCTGAGCTACTGTATTTAACCTAATGTGCAAGTTAGAAGGAAACACAAAAGAAAAACTTGAAGCTTCAATAAAGTCATCACTAATAAATATCAGTCTATTCTGCTATCATGCAATTTTCCTAAAAAATACTTGCACTCTGCAAGATCTAAAACCACAGAGTAATAAGCAAATGGAGTTGGAGCTCAGCACTCAAAAACTTCATCAGTGACACACACAAAAATGACTCAAAACAGTCCCAATTTTATCCAGGTAAAGTGGTTAAGAAATATATAAAACTACAAGCACTGTGACACTATCTGCATAAAGACCTGAAGCTTGTTGGTGGACGTGTGTGCCCATTAGATCTATTCTGACTCACGTGCCTGCCACTCTGTGTGCAAAAGTCAAAGAATAAGAGGAAAAGAGAAAGATGAGCATTTCTACAAAGGACAGAGACTAGAGAGGACAATCACAGTGGGAAAGGGGGACAGAAGCAGAGTCAGGTACACCACCAGTACGGCCTTCGCGAACCTGGCAGCTGCAAGTTATTGTGAAATGGAAGGAGGGTGATCAGAAATCAGGGAATTATCAGCACGCCTGTGGACACGTGTGGACCACCGTGCTCCTGTGGGGTGTGGCTCTGTGTAGTGTATTCTGTGTTGTTCAGGGCTTAGTGCCACTGGGTGTGTTTTCTACGTCTCCCTAGAGTTTCTGGGGCAAAATTTTGTATCAACAAATGCAAATTTCACATATGTTCAAACATTCTCTAACATATCAGTCATTGTTGATTGATTGCTTAGATATATCAATCAAAACATTTGTATTTTAAAAACAAAACAAATAAACATTTGTGTTTTCAAGGCAAGCAGTATAGCAGAATTGACCGTACTATATCCTTTAGCTAAATTTATCCCATCAACATTTTATATAGAGAAAACAGAAACAGGAAAGTCTAGATCATGTTAATACCCAAAGTGTCAAGAGACAAGAGGGTCTGTTGGTAGAAAATGAAAATGTATTGTGCCCTGTAGTCAGTTCTCTCTGAATCTACATGTGCTGAGTTTTGCATTGAAACTGTCTGTGGTGATAGTGACTGTTCTTCAAGGCGGTTGGGGGTGGTTGTGGTCCTGACCTGTGACTAACATCGCTGACCACAAAGTCTATATGTAAAGCTAATTCTTTCAATATTGACTTTGATGTCTCTGTACAGTCTGCCTTTTAAAAACTGAATTCTTTGTGAGGATTCCTTTTCAACTTGGCCACTCCCCAAGACCTTTGTTAAGAAGAATCACAGCCATGCTGCTCACACTGGGGTATTCTGGTGTGTCCTGTTTTAACTCATTCTAAGCACCGTCCATGGTCCATAGAATGTAGTGTGAATCTGATTATCAGAGGACATGGGAATTTGGTCCAGGTGTGTGCTTAGGTTTGTAGTCTCGAGAGAGAAATGTGGCATTTTCCATGGTGCAACACCAGCACTGCCTACCTCTATTTTATGAAAGTCAGTAGTCACCTGGGCTATCAGATGTCCCTTTATCTCCTCTCATAGTTCTGCCTGATTTTTATTTTTTTTGCCAACCGTAAGCATGTAGTCACGCGTTTAGGGTTACAATTAAAATATATTCTCTGTTCATTACACTATAACTATAGATGTGATGGATGGATCTGCCTGTAAGCATAGATTCATAGACAGATAATTCTGTTTGAATAGAGGTCATTTGGTCAGGAAATGAGTGGGTTTGTAGTCTAGAAGAGTTGACTTGCTTTAGTTCTCCTTGATTACATTTATAGTCTTTGGACCTAACTACTCTGAACTTTAGTATTTTTTTTTAAATCTCTAAAATGGGCATAATACTTCCAAAGAGTAGCAGTGAAGTATGTAAAACACCAAGCATACTGCTGACTATATAACAGGTGCTAGATAATTATAGCTTTTATTATAATGATGTGTTTTATTCCTTTATCCAGTTCTTGGTAAATAATGGGTTACAATTATAAATATCTCAAAATAAATATGCATATGGGCATTTAAAATTTAAACTATGACTTGGAGGTCTTCATTTCCAAGGTTAGGGGTTTAGTTAGGTCTTTCTGGTCCTTTAGGGGCTGGGAGCTATGAATCATTCAGTCTGTAATAAGTCTGCTTTTCATTAATTCCATTTCCCCATCTCCCTTGGAAATCAGGAGTCCTTGAATTTGATGCAAGATAGTCAAGGGGCGGAATTTCTAATCATCAGAACGAGGAAGTTGAGGGATTTGCTATGCAAGTGCCTCCTCATTGTATGGTCTGACCAGTAGGCTTCAGAGCATATTTGAAATTATTTCATATGTGGCAGCATTTGCTCATTCATTCAATAGGTGTGCATTGATGCCCCACTTTGTGAGTGATGATGCTATGCTAAATGCTGGGGGGATGCCGTGGAGAAATAATAGAGGTTACTTACTAATGGATTGAGTTGGGAGATGACTCAGTAAGAAGCTGTAATGCCTAAAGGCTTCTAGTACTAAGAGAGAATATACCCTCACAACTTTATGCAAATCATTGTTTCTTAGACTCACAGGATTACATTTCTAGTCCTAAAGCTTTAGGGTGAAGGTAATCACTTCTGAAGTACAAAAGTTATAAAAATCCACTTCTTACTACTTTTTCAAGTCCCCCAAATGGTAGTGTGTCAGACCTCAATAACAGATACTCAAGAAATAGTATTATTAGGGGAGACCATACAACTAGTCCTCCAATTCGGCTTTGCCTCCATTCACATCAGCTTGCTGAATAAAGCTGACTGCATTGTTCTAGGCTTTAAAATAGAAAATGCCTCCCTGAAAATGAAACTGCCTCCTGGCATTTCATACCACGACTCCTATTTCCGATAAATGAATTATTGATGTCTGAGCTAGATTGTCCCTTCCCTAGATTGCTTCTTGTTAAATGTTCCCTCTGCTTAAAAGTCATAGCCACATATTTAGTGGGAGATGAGACCATGGTGTTATATTTTGAGTGTAACACATATGGGCCCAGAATCTAATTCCTTTTTAAAATAAACCAACCCACAGGTGAAAGACTCATTTTCCCAAAGGAATGGATTTTTCATTTTGTTGCTTATCTCTGTTTCTAGGGAGATTTAACCAGGGTGGATGGGAGCACATTTCTTCTGGTCCTTTAGTCTCCTTTCACACATCATTTCTGGTTTTAAGAATGTCACCATGTTGCAGAAACCCAAGTGTGCATGGCCTCTCATTCTTACAGATGGACTATTGTCAGGGGTAGTGTCCCAAAGCCAGACCAATGAGTGTAGACAGTGTTTTCTGATTATACAGATATATTAATCCAATCTGAGAGAGAGAAGATAAAAGAAAGCACACTTCAGGTCTCTGATCAATAGCTGCGTGACCTTAATACTTCTTAATGTAGCAGCATTATTTCTTTACACACAGGATTTAGCCAAACATGTTAAGATGAAATTACCCCGTAGCTAAGTAGGTGAGAAAAAACCTGCCAAAGAAAAGCAAGGCCATTATCAGAGGCTGATTTGTTTTCCAAATATTTTCAAAATTTTCCCTCTAATCCTTTTGCAAAATAACATCTCCAATATACTACATAGTAGTTGCCGCATCAGTGATTGTCAAGTGAATTTATGCAACGTTGTCCCTACGAATGTACAGACTAGATGCTGAATATCCACAGACAGCTGTGCAGAAACATCTGACGCTTTTCATATTCAGCCGTAGATTTTATGTCCATGAAAGAGCCTGCAGTGAATATTCTAGAAAACTCATTTCTATCATATGGCTTCTTGATGCAATCAATACATTGGGATACGTTTTGATAGCTTTTCGGTTCTGGGAAGGCTCTCTGGGTGCTGGAGCCTCACAAAAAGCTGTAATACAATGAGAAAAGGCCTCTCAGACCACAGGCCAGCCATCCTCTTCTTTCCCCTCAACAGTCATCAGTCACCGAGTCCTGACAGTTCTCAGCATTGAAGTCCTGCTCTGTGATAGTTCTCCAGAGACACTGCCCCCATCCATCCCTCCACACTAGCCTTCCGTTAGTCTACTCTCTTCTCTCACCTGCCTCCTTATAAAATCTCCTACAAGGCTTCGCTGTCTCCAGTCTCACCCCATCCTGCTGAGGGGTCTTTCTAAACCAAAACAAGAGCGTTAGCATCCTTTAATGTCGTGACATTTCATTAAAAATACAAGACCCTTCAGGACCCCGCTCCTCCCTCATTATTAAGTCTGCTCCGCTCTGTGTCCTCTCCTCCTCCCAGTTTATTTATTAGCCTGTCAGGACTTGGAATTCCCCAAATATTCCGCCACTGTTCAACCTTCCACCAGCTGCACCTGCACATTCCCGGCTCCCCCCACTCCCCGCCCCACACATGTGGGTTCCCCTGTGGTGCCTGCACTCACCCTCCCTACTCCATGCTGGCTGCCCTCCAGGGAGATTTCATGGCACCTGTGAACTTACTTTTTTATACAATCTTTCCTGTTGTGGATGCAATCACACTTAACCAAGTGGGGAAGCAAGGGGCAAGACCAGACACTGAGAAGATGATTTCCAGTTTAGTTTGGGATATAAAATGTCTGGTTTTACTTATAATCATCATCAGAGTGTCTACTTTGATTGGCTCATCTAGATGAACTAGCAAAATGTATCCCAGTCGAAATAGTAACCTATTAAATGGTGTCATAGTGTTATATATAGTTCAGTTATACTTATATAGTTGTAGTTAGTTATAGTTATATGTAGGTCCTCACCTTGTGCTGCATATCTTTTTTTTAACCCTTTACCTTTCTACAGAGAAGAAAGCTGATCTCTAGGGACTGCATTAATGGGCTCCCTTGCCTTCTGGGTTCCAGCTGGGTTTGGCCAATGGAAGGCTCAGGCAGGCGATAGTGGGAGGCTCTAGAGCAGCAGTTCTCAACCTGTGGGTCGCGACCCCTTTGGCGGTCGAATGACCCTTTCACAGGGGTCGCCTAAGACCATCCTGCATATCAGATATTTACATTACGATTCATAACAGTGGCAACATTACATTGATGAAGTGGCAACGAAAATAATTTTATGGTTGGGTCACAACATGAGGAACTGTTTAAAGGGCCAGAAGGTTGAGAACCACTGCTCTAGAGTGAAAAGGGTTATTGATTCTCTGCCCCCTCCTTGCTGGGGCACTGGGGGTGAGCTGCATCCCGGAAGGTGATAACTCCTGTCAGGTGGCCCTAGGGCTGACCTCCTAAGAGCTGCCCTTTGTGGCTATCAATAACCACTTCCTTCCCAAGGCTCTTTAAAGCCAGGGTTCCAGTGTCGCTAGTCTGAAACACTGCCCAATCCCAATTGGTGTCCCCAAACCCCTGCATCTTTATATGAGTCCCTTGAATAAATTTTTCTCGTGTCCATTATGAAGGAGCCCCATGTTTCCTGATTGGCCCTTGACTGACACAGATATGGTACTCCTTGAGCCTAGTGCCTTTAGGATGTTTAGACACCCTAAGATAGAAAATAACTAGATATATAAATAGGGTTTATCTAAGTGGCTCTTTATTCTGTAATGAGAGCGGAATAAATAGAGAAAATGGTAATCTAACCTAGAATTCCATTCTTACACCTGTCACCTAATGTAGAAATATTCATTTTTTATAAAGAACTGCCTTCATTATTTTGGGGCTTATGATCATGATAATTCAGTCTTCAGACCCTTTTGTTCTTCCCTCTGTCAGTTCCAGTATGTTCTCCTCAAGGATTTGGGAACTTACTCTCATGGGGCTCTCCTAACAGTTTTGATGAAGGGTGTGATTGATGCTCTAGGTTAAAGTGATATTTGGGTATAACTTATGCCTACCTAGCGCACTATTGACATGAATAATTGATAGTAGCTTCAGTTTAAATCTCTTATTTAAAAAACAAACTCACCAATTCCAGAGGCCTCAATAGCTGATGGAAATTGTAGTAGGGGAAAGAGAGAAGTATTCTTTTTAAATAATGGATTAAGTATTTGAGCAGGGTTTCCAGACAAGTGTATTATTTATCTTTCTCTCTTAATCTTCTCCTCTAACCTCCACCTTGGACCTTTATATTTTTCTCTTGTTTCCTTAAACCCAGAAATATGTAAAATTTAGATTAGGAAGACCTTGAGAAGTCATCACTAGGTGTACATAATGTGTGTCATTGCAGAGTATTAGAGAAGGCATCCAAGACTTTTCAAATGTGATGTTTGGACCTTCATATTAGATGCTGAATAAGAAGGCAAACTGAGGGGGGAAAGAGCCCTTGTTTTGCGTATCTCACCCTCCCGTTACAGATACCAGGAGAACGTGCTGACAATACAATGAAACTGCACATTGGCTGATAGTTCACTTTATTATCGGGGTGCTAGTAACATATTGGTTGCCTCCTCTTCACACCAAATGCCTTTTACGTTAAGGAACTAACGTTAAAATTGTTATTATACGCTAATAGACATGTCAACATTTTTCTGTTTTAGCAATTTAGGTGCAATAGAAGCCTGTTGTTCCCGTGTACCTAAGATAAGTGTGTGTTTAATACCAGCGGTAGATGTGTGTTTCAGCTGCAGACCTTAATGAAGGTGGACAGGTGTCCTCTAGGTCAGAACATGTGTGGCTGGTTCTCATGGAGGAGGGCAGCAAAGAAGGCAAAGCCACACAGGAAACGATGCTCTGCTTTCAGGCGAGACCAGGTGCCTGCCTTGTTGGCTCCATCGGTGGCCGTGGGGAAGCATTCTCGGCAGAGCCTTCCTTGCCACATCAGTATCTCAGCGTCCCTGTTTAAATTAAACAAACAACCAAACATCTGCAAATCTACTACCGGCTTGTTATTTGAATAGATTTGAATGCAGTGTAAGCAACCAAGGATAAAATTCGCATATCTGCATGTTGTCTCATTACTGCTCACAGCAACCCACATTCAGAGATAATGCCTGGAGAGAGGGGGAGTAAAGTGCCTAATGTCACCGAGTGGCAGTCAGAATGGCAGCTCATTGTTCCCATGGCATCTATTTACCTGCAGAGCTAAATTAATCTGTGGCCAAGTAGATGAGAAATTAATTCCTGTGTGGAGCACATGCGTCAGTAAGTTTATTCCCATGGGAGAGCTGTAATACCAGATGGGTGCTCCACTGTGATCAGTGCACACTCAGCAGCGTGGCTCTACCACATGCTGGTACTCAGGGCTCTGGAGAGAGAGAGAGAGAGAGGGTCCACGAGAGAGAGAGAGAGAGAGAGGAGAGAGAGACCACAAAGCTTGCCAATACCTCAAGTCCATGTGACTTTGAACAAGTAACAAGGATAATTTGTTACAGAAAGTGATTGTACAGATCTGACTTCACCATGATATTGTTCTGTGGAAATAAATGAAGGCCACCCAAGTGAGACTGGATGCTGTTTATCAGAACTTACTCAGCTTCCATCACTTGTAGGCAGACACAAGACTGGGGAAGCTGGAGAGAGAGAGAGGGAGAAGGCTTCAGGTATGCTCTGATTAGGGGTTATCATGGGAAAGCTGGAACTTGGGCATCTGTTTTCAAGCAATTCTCATATTTACTAACAGTGTTTTGTTTTGTTTTGTTTTAATCAAATTTGAATGAAACAAATTTGAACCGGTACCAGGTGGTCATAATGTTTTGGAAACTACATAAATGTGCCACAGGTATGGGTGTTATTAATATTATTACTAAGGACAATAATAAATAATAAGACTTAGTCTAAGTCTTAGAGGACAGGTAGCTTTCACAATTCTTTTCTCTCTCTCAACACGGAGATACGGACTGTTTGAGGTTGAAACGATATGAACTAAGAGATGCTTTCCAATGTCTTTGCACTTAAATGACAGCCCTTGAGAGTGCTCTGCAAATGTAGGCTGTGAAAGATATTGTCTGTAGGAGGAAAAGACTGCAGCCCAGGAGAGCCTATGGGCATCAGACACCTCCCACCCTAAGAAGGGTTATAGCCTTGTGTCCTGCTCTGGGGAGGTATGTGCATCCGCTTGCTGTAGAGCACTGGAAATAGCTCCGAGGGTTTGAGGCCAGCAGGGGGCTACTTGTGATTTTTCCAGCGTCTCCCGAATCCCCACTTCCTCCACCCGTGTCCTCATCTCAAGCTGCCATCTCATGAATTTTAGAAAAGACTGACCTTTGCTAGAAGAATTTACCTCTTTCTATTTTTACATATCCCTACACCATCTGCATATAATTTATATAGGCTAGTAAATGCGCTTGGCTTTGCATGAATTGCAGATATAATAACGTGCGGTGACATCCTGGGCTGAGACGAGCGGATTGCTAAAGTTTTTATATGACCTTTTTGCTTTGGGTTGGTTTTTCCTCATCCTGAGGTTCATCCTCACAGGATCCCTGTTTCCCCCTCCCACGTCTGTCCCAGTTACCAAGTATAGACTCTCATTTTCTCCCCAACCCTCCAGCAGCCCCTGTATCAGGTTGTCACGGATCCCTTTCTTTTTTCCACCATCCCCGATACCTTGATCTTCCCATAGGCTCTAGCGTAATGTTGTCATCGTACGGAGCAAGAAGCACACATTTGTGTCTAGCAACTGGCCACTCTGGGCACCAGTTTACATCATTTACACTAGGTCCGTGGTCGGCAAACTGCGGCTCGCGAGCCACGTGCAGCTCTTTGGCCCCTTGAGTGTGGTTCTTCCTAAGCCTTAGGAGTACCCTAATTAAGTTAATAACAGTGTACCTACCTATATAGTTTAAGTCACATCACATCACATCACATAAGGAGTATTGGGGGAGGTTGAATAATGGAGCATCTGAGAAGGAACTGGGATTTGACTGGAAAAAAATCAAAGAATTAGAGGACTTGACCTTGTTGAAATTTAACTCAAATGGAGGCAAAAGGGGTCCTGAAATGAAGGGCCATCTCAGAAACAGCTCCTTACCACCTCCAAGTTGAAGCATACCATTTGTGGGACAGTGGAGGCCCCTGCTACTGCAACTGTAGTCTTTCCCAAATGGGGATGCCATAGCAACTGTACTTAATTCTTGTAGAGGTTGAATTTGTATCATATTGTTCAGCCCCCTATGGGGAGTATTACTAGTAGCATTATTTTGCTGGAGCCACGTTCCACAATGTGGATTTATGGAGACAAGACCCATTATTTATTTTCCTCTGTTGTGTTTGTAGGAGTGTTCACTTGTATTGAAATCTGTGCAGCTCCAATGCATATATGAGAAGACATTCAAATACGGCACTGCAAATTATCAGAATATTCTTTCTTTTTTTTTAAGAATATTCTTTCTTTTATATTTTATGATCACACATATTGTTTTTATATCAGTTGATTCCATTCATCATTATCTGATTTCCCCATTGTGTTTCTATGAGCTTCTGTTAGAACCCCCATTGTAAAACTCATTTCAATTATAAGGGACAATAACTCATGTTTAATTCATCCTAGTTGAAACAGAATATTCATATCTTCATATCTCTTATGGTTTTAACTGGTCTTTGATTTGGGAGATATTATTTCTTATGCTAAGAGAGTAAACATTTTTACTATGTTACTCTTATCTTAAATTCATGTTTTTCTGAGATTTGTAGGTTTCTGAAATCTATATAAATATAACACATATAGACTTCCCACATATATTTGGAGTGAAATGGGAAAATGTATGAGGGGGAGGAAGATCCAAGTAACTGCTAGGTAAGTTGTTAAATAAAATCAAATGATCCTTTTATACACTGAGAGAATGTTTTGAGCAATATCCTATAAAAGCATGCTTTATGTTGATACATGGACAATGACTACATGTTGCTCATACTTGAAAAGTTATTGCTAGGTTATTGTAATAATTTTTAAAACTTATTTGCCTTCCTCTGAACACTTCTATTGCTTTGAGAAGCTTGGTACATGATTTGGAGAGCAGAGTGTAGAACAAATTTGGTCCCTAAAGAAACCTTGGCTGTTTTTGCCTGGGGCTGTAAACTCAGCAAAGTCTAAATAGAGTTTAGCCTGGTCAGAATAGGTTTTCCATGAGAGAACGAGAAAAAAGAACAGGTTTTCTGGTTCCCTTGACTGGCGTTAGTCCTTCCACGTCATCTCAGACCTTACCTTCTCAAATACAGAGGAGCCATTGACTAAGAATAATAATTTCTCTAAAACTTTAGAATTCATGAAGCATTTTTGCATATAGTCTCACTTGACTTGTAAAAGCTCATGTTAGATAGGAAGTAGGTATTCTCTTCGTCCCCAGATCTGAGTTCTTTTTTATGTGTAAGGAATGTCTGTCTTCGGGGAGAGCCAAGACTACTACTCTCCAGTAGTGAAAGTGCCAGATATTAGTAACTTGCTCATTCTCCCTTGCTCTAGTTCAGCGGTTCTCAACCTGTGGGTCGCAACCCCTTTGGGGATTGAACGACCCTTTCACAGGGGTCGCCTAAGACCATCGGAAAACATATATATAATTACATATTGTTTTTGTGATTAATCACTATGCTTTCATTATGTTCAATTTGTAACAATGAAAATACATCCTGCATATCAGATATTTACATTACGATTCATAACAGTAGCAAAATTACAGTTATGAAGTAGCAACAAAAATAATTTCATGGTTGGGGGTCACCACAACATGAGGAATTGTATTAAAAGGTCACAGCATTAGGAAGGTTGAGAACCACTGCTACTTGATGACATAGGCCTGGGGTCTAGATTCTAACAACCAGTAGCAGACTGGTGACAGAAGAGGCCAGGTCAACTCTCACTGCCTGTGTTCTTCTCCCTCACAGTGGGTCTTTACTAGGTATTTTTCTTGATCCTTCGGCTCCACCTGGCATATTCTATGCTCCCACAATTCTGAGCTTCCGCCTTTCAATAAACCACTTGGGTGCTTAACTCAGTTACAGGAAAGAACCTGAAAAGTTATGGGGCCCTCTCTTTCCAGAGGAAGAAGGCAACATTTACGGCAGGTTCACAGAGCTCCAGACTCTGCTATTTGTATCCGATAATACACTGTAATTTGGAACACGATGTTAAATGCTCTTCTTTTGAGTAAGAACATTTTGGTCAATGACAGACCGTACATAGGACGGTGGTCCCATAAGATTATAATGGAGCTGAACAATTCCTACTACCTGGTCATGTTGTAGCGGTCATATCGAACACGTAGCACAAGGCAGGCCCACGTGTTTGTGGTGATGCTGGTGTAAACAAACCTACTGCGCTGCCAGTCATATACAAATACAGCGCATACAGTCATTTCCAGTACCAGTACTTGGTAATGATGATAAAGACTATAATAGTCATTTATGTACTTACAGTACTATACTTCTGATCATTATTTTGCAGTTACTCTTTTTACTTATGTGAAAAAGTTTACAGCAGTGTGCTGTGCTACACCAGCAGCCACCTCATACATGTCGTGCTCACTGTATCTCTCCATTGCCTCGTTTTGTCTGGTGCTTGATTTAATCCTGTGCTGATTTGTAAGATAACGTGCTGTACGGGCTGATAGTCTAGCAGCAGCGGGCTGTGCCATCTAGGGCTGTGTGAGCGCACTCTGTGATGGCTCCATAATCCAAGGAATGGCCTAGAAATGCATTTCTCAGATTATACCCCCATCATTAAGCAGCACATGACTGTATAGACTGTATATTGTTAATAAGCAATAGACACTTTTTGATCCATGGAAATCATTGTGGTTTGTGAGACTTTAGTGCTTATTTAATGGAATATAATTTCATTCAGGAAAGACTTTTTGAATGCTGACTAGGAGAATAGCACTTAAAAATGAATCTGGCCGAAACCGGTTTGGCTCAGTAGATAGAGCGTCGGCCTGCGGACTGAAAGGTCCCAGGTTCGATTCCAGTCAAGGGCATGTACCTTGGTTGCGGGCACATCCCCAGTAGGGAGTGTGCAGGAGGCAGCTGATCGATGTTTCTCTCTCGTCGATGTTTCTAACTCTCTATCTCTCTCCCTTCCTCTCTGTAAAAAAAATCAATAAAATATATTTAAAAAAATGAATCTGATGATATACTTACAGTATGTAGAAAATGAACATTTAAAACTGTAAAAAATATATTTTTATTGATTTCAGAGAGGAAGGGAGAGAGAGAGAGAGAAACATCAAGAAACATCAACGATGAGAGAGAATCATCGATTGGCTGGCTCCTGCATGCCGGCACACTGGGGATCGAGCGTGCTACCTGGGCATGTGCCCTGACCAGGAGTTGAACCGTGACCTCCTGGTTCATAGGTTGACACTCAACCACTGAGCCACGTTGGCTGGGCTAGAAAATGAGCATGTGATCCATCACTTAGCTAATTCAGTGCAACAATTAAAGAAAACCTTTAGGCAGGTGTGATTTGGAGACCATTGGTTTTCCAATAGTGTTTTATGGACATTACCTAATACTTGGAATGATAATAACTGGAGAGCCTGCTAATGGATCTCACAGAGGGCCCAAACGTCACTCAAGAGGCTGTGTGGAATGGTTGTAGCTCCTTGTTCCACAGCTAAACCTCTTTTTAAATTTTGTTTTAAAATTATTTTAGATAGTGGCATTTCTCCTTACATTAGATTTAAAGTAAAGTAAAAAGTTCTGTTGATATAGAACAAAACAAACCACTATAAACCAGTGCTCCAGACAGTAGAAACAGGGCCCGGAGTGGCACTGGAGCTAGGCAGAAATCCCAGGAAGGCTCCTGGAGGTGGTACGTTTGTCCTGGGTCTTGGAAAATGACTGATGAAAGGGAATAATCATTCCTGAGAGAATGTCTGTGATGGCGGAAGTGTCTTGGTCTCTGAGCTCCTTACACGCTCTGGAATAAAAGGCATCCTATTTAGTCATTTTGTTGTTTTCTTTTCTGCATGAAGAGAAGCCATAATGTTCTTACTTTCCCCTAGAGCTCTTCCTTTATCAAAAACCTCAAATCTAAACATATTTTTCCTCTATTTTCCTACCCTTTATGACCAAGTCCAAACGCTTTATGTGTATGCAAAAATTCGTAACTATGCCCACTTCCTTTTAACCTCACCCTTTAATTCACACTGCCTCACTCTAGCTTCAGCTTTACAGTTGTCTGAAAATAACATGCTTTGTTCATGCTGGAGACTGGTAAACAGTAGGCACTCAATAAGTGATTATATTGTTATTCTGTCATGCTATGAGATTGTTAAACGTAAGATGTGACCTCTGTGCACTGTGATTTCTACTAATTTGACCCAGCTGGAAGCCGAATATCATAGCCTCCCTGCTCTGCAGAGGATCAGCCACCCCCTTTGTACTGGAGAAAACCAGGGAAGGATAAAAGGCCATGAAATGCAGAATATTCAAATTTTATGGATGACTTTAAAGCCAATCAGGAATAAAAGTGTTAAGTGAATTTTAATTTGTTCCTATTCTAATATTCCAAATGGTTGTGTAAAATCCCTCTGCTACTTTTATCTTTGTTTTTATTCATCTCAAATGAATATAAATGACTAACAGTTTCAGTAAGAGGAAAAACACTTTCCTTTATACTGAATACTATTTGTGAGTATTTTCCATAGTTAAAATTAAGAAGCTTCCAATTAAACTCTGGGACACAGTATAATTTACAATGCAAGTTACGTGGGGCTGTGTTCATTCTTAGCCATCAACTGATTCTGATTCTTAGCCATTAGAAAGGAAATTATAAATTAATTAACCTTTGATGTAGGGTGTTTTTATCCCCCTAGGTATTATGTGCTGGGCTTTCTTGAAATAAGAATGTAAATCAAGTAGTATATACCTTAAAAAATTGTTTTCACTAAGTAATTTGAGGCTAAAAAAGAGAAAATGGGCCATGCACATATAATTACTGATTAGCAAAACTTCTGAGAAAATTCCTTGAGTGATTTGAAATGTAAAAATAATCCATCTTCCTCTCTTTCTGTCTCATACATATATATATATATATACTTTTCTTTATTATTGTATTCTGATTTATTAACTATAATGTTGATCTTAAAAACTCAAGGTCAAACCTCTTAAATATTTGCATACGTAGGAAAGAAACAAATCAGAAATAATTGGAACAACTTCAGATTTAGAAGTTAGCTGAGAAATTAGAAATAACCCAATGAGTTGTGCATACTCAGGAAAAAGCAATGATTGAGGTCAGACATTTCTGCATGTATTTATCTTTTACTAATAAGAGGAGATTCAAGTTAATGAGAAGGGAAATAGACATGGAGATATTTTTGAATTGGGGTTACAAGCTAGAAATAGGGAAGTGTGTCTGAGCAGGATGGCTGTGAATGTGAAAGTCTGATATGAGGCAATAAGCTAAATGATAACAGGCATAACTTGGGGTAAGTCTCTTTTTTGCCACTGGGAGACTTCATTGTCTCCAGTTTGCTGTGTGAGTGCAGAAATTGCATTCTGAATGTTCAGGATACCATAGGCTTTAGTAGCCTGGGAAATAACTCAAGGTATTAGAGCTAACTTAGAGATGTTGTCATCAGGAATGCGTAGTGACCGAGCTGCAAGTGGAATGAATCATTGGCACTTTTCATCCTCTTATTTTTCTGCGGGAAATTATTTCCACCCAATTTATAACATTTATATGCTAAATGTGCAAACAGTGGAAGTAGCATCTGGATCCTTTTTGGCAAGGGAGGGATTGGGCCTGAAATTTTCCTGGAGAGGTAAATGGATCTAAGAGCTACAGAGGCCCTCTCCACTCTGTAACCATTGGTTATTTCAGTGGCCTTTTCAATGCCAGATTTTCATAGTAGAGTTTTAAAAAATGGAATACTCCTTGTAAGTCTTGTCAAGAAAATGACCATAGTCCATCCAGTCTGTGGAAACCACGTCTTTCCTCATGTATCTGCTCAGAGAACAGAGAAGAAGAGAAACATCATCATAAACTTTGAAAGGAGTTCTTAGGTTTACTTGATCACTCCAAGGTTTCCTTGACAGAAATCTCTTAAAAGCTCATTTAATTTTCACAATTTCCTATGTGATACATTTATTGGGTTTATACTAATGTGTTCTTTCCACCAAAAACTCTTGCGACTGCAGTAATTATTGCGATTAGGAAGAGCTGCAGCAATAAAGCAGCGGTGAGTTGCTAACCACACAGACATCTGTGTGTGTTCTTGAAATTACACTATGCTCTCCATCCTGATGCAGGAGAAAAGTTTTAAAACAGTGATTATTTCAACATTCTTGTTCAAAATTTGATCTACCTTATTTTCACCAGTTGGTGACTGGTTTCCATGGAAATGGAAATGGAATAAGCATTTCTCGTTTTAGATTTTCAGCTGCCCCATGCCAACTGAGAGCTGTAAATGCCATTTGGTTAACAGCAAGGATCCAGAATTCTTCCATTTTAAAGTGGCAGAGGGAGAGGAAAAGAAATGTTTGCCAAGTCATTTATTTCAGTTTTCTCCCTTTGCAAAGGACACAGTTTTATGATTATCTGAGCTATTGACTGACGGTTATCGGACACACACAGCTTCCAACAGTGCCTTTTCCAAGTAATCGATTTAAATGTCTTTTTCCACCCTTCACAAAGTTTTTTACCTCTTTATGATTTACTGGCCTGTGATTGACTTCCTGGTTGTCCACCTGCTGTCCCGGTGACGGGCACTGAACAGGAAAGTGGTCGAAATGTTGAAAGGAGACAATTACATGATCTCACTGATCTGAAGGGGGGAAAATGTTGATAAAGGGCATGGGGGAGGGGGTGTGAGTTGGAAAATTCTCACTGATGAGAGATTGTTGATTTTGCTATAAGGCTTTTCCATTTCTGAGATTATTGTCTATAACTATACACTTTCTGGAACTGTTCAATAGGAAAGATAATGGAAAAAACTATAAGTGCTTTCACATACAATGTTTGAGGGTCAATATAGTTTTCTTTTGTCTTGTGTTTGGAGTCTGAAAAATTGAATCAATCTGAATGCTAAAATAAAACTTTAATAGCTTTACAACATAATGTGTTCTTTCATGTTTTAAGATGTTTAGTCACTAGATCAAGAAGGAATGTGACCCCAGTTCTTCAATATCTGTCACACAGTGTGTTTCTAGGAGCACACTTCTTCTCTTGGGGTACAGAAAGGGGTTTCTCTGTGTCCCAATGCCTAACTCTAATACGGAAAACCAGACATAATGGCCTCCAGCCACGGGCTGTCCCTGGGTCTCTAAGTGTGTCTCATGGCTAGCCAATGCAAGTCACGTGTCAACTAAGGAAATGAGATTCTTATCTTAGACGTAGGAAACTGATGAATACTGCCAGGGAGATCTTACTGATGCTGAGCATGTCATGGGAGGCCTGACATTTTCTATTATCACATTGTATTCATGGGAAAAGATCACTTGGATGACTGTGGGTGTAAACAGCTTATGCACTCTAGTAACGTGAGCAAGAAGTATTTCGACTGTAGAAGGGGACTTGCGTGGAATATATACATGGAAGGTCAAGGTAGCAAGCTAGTTGTGGACGTGCTCGTGATGCAGGCTCTGTAGCTGCTTCTGCTCTTTCAAGAGAGGGAAGCAAGTTCCTTATTCTCTTCGTTAGCCTGCAGCCTTCCTGGTTGGCGAAGCAGTGCAGGAGGGACTGGGGGGTATTGGTGGGCGAAACATTAAAAAGGAATCCACTTAAATTGTGGCTAGTCTTGTAATGAATGATGCAAATGGTGTTTCATTTTAACAATAAAACTAAAATAATGAAAATACATGTAGTTTATTATCCAGCAGCACATGCAGCTATAGCCATTCTCACATCAAACAAAAATGAATCATGTTTAAAGTTGTAGTTTTTCTGTAATATTACGAAATTTGAATTTTAGTAGAGTCATAAATGGATTCAGTTTGTAAAAAAATCTCTATTGGTTTTTCCAAGGGCCATTTGGACTCATTTTATTGACAAATCATTCTCATTTAAAGCCACTGTCATGTTGCCAGCGTCGTTCCATTTTTACTAAATCTCACTCTTCGGGCTCCTCTTTCAACAACGGCTTTCAGGGTGATGGAAGCTATTCTCAAATATTCTTTTCATTGATTGTATAAAACCTTGTGTCTTTTGAAAGCTCATTAGGCAATTGACTTGCTTGAAATGCCTTGTATTGTTTGTTTGCATTTTATGTTTGCACAGACATAAAGTTTTGGCCCTGAAAAGGACAGGGATGCTTGAGTTGGCAGTAGTTTCATTAGTGGTGGGGTTATTATCTTTCTTCCTTGCTCAGTTAGGACACCTAATAATTATGAGACCCTGTTAAAAAGTACCTGTGGCCCTGGCCAGTGTGGCTCAGTTGGTTGGAGCATCATCCCACACACCGAAAGGTTGTGGGTTCGATTTCTGGTCAGGGCACATACCTACGTTGTGGGTTCGATGCCCAGTCGGGGTGCATACAGTAGGCAACTGATTGATGTTTCTCTCTCTCTCCCCCTTCCTCTCTCTCTAAAATTCTATCTATATAAAAGCCTAAGTGACCATCACAACTGAACAGACGACCGAACAGGCAGCATGGGGTGACCAGGCTGGGCAGGGGGTTAGTGAGGGGCGACCAAATGACCGAGCAGCAAGCTGCGTGGGGTGAACAGACCAGTGGTAGGGGAAGTGAGGGGCGATCAGGCCAGCAGGCTGAGGCGGTTAGGGGTGATCAGGCTGGCAGGGGGTTCAGTTAGGGGCAATCAGGCAGGCAGGCAGGTGAGCGGATAGGAGTCAGCGGTCCAGGATTGTGAGAGAGATGTCCAACTGCCGGTTTAGGCTCGATCCTACACCGGCATTCGGACATCCCTAAGGGGTCCTGGATTGGAGAGGGTGCAGACTGGGCTGAGGGAACCCTCCCCTACCCCTCGTGCACGAATTTTGTGCACCCAACCTCTACTCTAGCGAATAATAAAAGAGAACCTGTGAACAGTGATCCAAATAGCTTCACAAGTGCAACTTCTGAGAATTTCTCTCAGAAAAGGTTGCAAATCATCATTGCTTTGTTCTGGTCCTGCTAAGTGTGTGTGCCTGAGGTTGCATGTGTGCTCTTCCATGAATATATTTTGCATTTACTCTGTGGAAACACTAGGAGCTGGCATCAGGTGATCTGGGTTCAATCAAATTCTTTTGCAAAAAACTGGCTGTAGTAACCTTGGTGGTCACCTATAAGAATCTCTGTTTCCTTATGTATAAAATAGGGATAAGAGTACATGTAGTACGCAAGATTATCGGAGAGATTAAATTAAACATGAGAACCTAGGCAAAACTTCTTGGCAAATATAAATCAGTGATCCTTACCACCTTCATTGATTTGATGTCTAAGCTGCAAATAGAATTAAGCATTCTTTCAAATGGAAATTGTTACGTGTTATTTTCGTAGAGTTGACTGCTTTACCTGAAACAGCATTCAGTATCGATATTAAATCACAGGAAGTGGTGGTAAAAAATGTTGAGCATGTGTTTTTTGGTTCCTAAGAAGGCATAGGTGGCTAAGACTGTATTTACCCTTCATGCCTAGAAAGCACAGATTGGCAAACTACAGACTGTGGGTCAAATCTGCCCTTGACTCTCTAGCTAAGAATGACTTATATTTTCAAAGAGTTGGGGGATGGGGGTAGAATATGTGACAGAGACTCTGTGTGGCTCTATAAAACCTAAAATATTTACTATTTAGCCCATTACAGAAAATGTTTGCCACCCCCTGCTCATAAACTTATGCAAATACGATCATAATAAATACCCATCTCATGGGATTTCTAAAAGAAATATGAAGTACATTTTAAAATGCTGAATTGATAGTTAGGGATTATGATAAATTACATGTTTTGGAGGGAGGCATTCCTTAATTTTGGGTTTCATACTTCCCTAATGTTGAGAATCTTCCAGTGTGTGAGGAAAGGGCCCTGGTGAACTCTGCAAGGAGGATGGGGAACAACTGTCAATAAACAGGAGGGTTAGCAGTTGCTTGGTGTAGCTAAGCTGAAATGGTGATGGCTTAGTACAGCCGTGGGCAAACTACGGCCCGCAGGCCAGATCCAGCCCGTTTGAAATGAATAAAACTATTGAAAAAAAAGACCATACCCTTTTATGTAATGATGTTTACTTTGAATTTATATTAGTTCACACAAACACTCCATCCATGCTTTTGTTCCAGCCCTCCCGTCCAGTTTAAGAACCCATTGTGGCCCTCCAGTCAAAAAGTTTGCCCACCCCTGGGCTAGTAGCTGTAAATGTTGGAGCCACTTACCTTTACTTTAGGACCCCTTTCTCAGAGTGCCTGGGGACCCTGGACCCAAGTACCACCCAACTTCTCAGACCCCAGAGTGTACTGCAGAAGGGACACCAGGGGAGCCCTTAAGACAGAGTGTTGTGACCACCATTTACCTGTAGTTTGAACGAATAGGATTATGTCATAGTCACCGATTTTAGGTCCTTACCCTCTGCAAAGTAAGACTCAAGCCTTCAGAAGTGTTTTGTCCATTTGCTGATGATCTAGAAGTAGTTTCAAACCAAGTGAATGAAGCCAGACATTTAAAATATCACCTTTCTTCATCAGTCATTAATAGATTTTTAAGAAAACAACATGTATTTTTAGCCTATTTTACAATGTATGGGCATTGACTGGTATCTTTACCTAAATATTTTCACAAAAGCAAATGGAAGCGTAACCATTAAATAGATTACTACTAAATGAATGTGGACTTCTGGATTATTGCCTGTTATTCAGGATTTCCAGGCCAGTGGAGTTAATTGAAACTACTCCATGATATCATATTTAGTTTTCTTTCTGTGGAATCCATAGTAATACATTCCTCAGCATGTGGTAGATATTTAATAAATACCTACTGAATGAATGATTCAAAAAGTTAACTAACTATGGGCCAGGACATGGAACTAGATCATTATAATAATATTCATAAAAGGGAGCTTACAATATATAAGAATTCAGGTAAAGTTGAAATATTGTCTGTGTAGAGTACATTCTAGCATCCTGGTCTCTTGTTTTTGCTACCTTTGAATTATTTATATGAGGTAGTTTTCAATATAAACTTGGAGAAGAGAAATATGTATAGAAAGAATTAGACCACAAAAAATCTAAATTATAATTTGATACAGGTCATTATTTCTTTAATTATCTTTATAGATATTTTTTTTCAGTCTCTCGGCATAGGCACTGAGTACATACTTCATATTTTATGCTTTAGTGAGTTCTAATTATGAAATTTTGTTTTAATTATGATGATGTGAAATTACAGGAAGATCAGTTCAGGTGTGAGGAAGAGTACGTTCTTTAGATTGCTTACCAAGCAATTTTGCAAACACCAACCTGAAGCCAGAATTCTTAGAGCAGAAATTCCTGTAACACTTTGTCTATAAACCTTGATTAGCATGTACCTGAATACTTGGTAATCATTTGCATAAACATTAGGACACCCCTCTCAGTGGTCTTAGGTTCAATTGGTAAGTCAAACTCATAGAACTGATTCGGCCACAAGTGTAATTAGAAGATAGAAAAACAATGTACTAGCGGGAAAACATCAGCTGTATTTCTTCAGCAAGAGTGCTCACCAGTCCCCAGACTATCTTCTGCTTTTCCCCTGTCCCACCACCACCACAAGTGACATGTCAGTTGTGCAAGAGTGAGCTACATAGTGGGTGTGAGAGTCATTTTGCCTTAGAAGCCCCATACTGTAGGAACAATATTTCTTGCAATAGCTGTTGAATATAGCTTCCAGGGCAGTACAAGGAAGGGCATACTCAACTTCAGGGTCTACACCCGGAATCTCAAAGCCTAGACTTCTTACACCAGATATTATGGTCCTGGCTACAGACCTCTCAGTTCATGCCAACACACCAACCATGTTTCATTTTTACCACTATAAATGTTGCTTGGTAGCTGACATCTATCTTTATCAGATATCAAGGGGAACAGAGCTAGAAAGTTAAGCCAAAGTAATTCTTCCACAGATAAGAGAAAAGGTTTTCTTAATCCTTTACTCAGAATCTTTTCCACCAAGATTGTAAGCACCACAGACTTGGATTTTTCAACTTTGTATGTCCCTTGCTTAAAAGATCCTTATGACATAGGATGTGAAATTGTGGACTTGAGGAAGGAAAACAGGGGGGAGGAATGAGGAAGCACTAATATTGAACTAAAATATTTCTTGGGAGGTATTTTGATAATTTCTAGAAAATAATATTAGCCTTTCTGACAGTTCATTGCTTACTTAAAAAGTAAGGGTTAGACTTCTGTTTTCTGGGACTGTAGGTAATACTTGTCCCAGTAAAGCAGACATTTGTCTAATGAAGAAGATGGGCATTGTGTCGTACCCTCCAATTCCAGAAGAGACTTGGATTTTCCAGATCCACATCTGTAAACCTGCCTCCCAGATCACTAAGTACACACCTAAAATGAATCAGCAG
>NW_006300104.1:308609-315001 GCF_000327345.1 Myotis davidii | reverse complement strand
GCAGGAATAGCTAATTTCTGTCTGTGCACAGTCAAGGGTTAAGGGAGACAATTTCTCAGTCTTCTATTTGTGGTGGAAAATGAGACCAGGCCATTTCCAAAGCCCCAGTTGCATGGGGTAAAAACTAGTAGATCTAAGTTCCAAATACTAAACAGAGCCCTCTGATGGAGGTTCGGGAGCTTAAAAAGCAAGGTTGTGGGCTCTTAATAGATCCCACGGAGGTGGGAAGAATAGCATCATGGAATCACTAGGGGATGTAGACTATTTGGGACAATCTGAATTCATAGAAACAAATCAAGTAACACATGGAAAACTAATCATTAAAGGCACAAAAGGTGAGCCAAAAGCATGAGAAGGCAACTCTAGAGTATTAACCAGGGAACCAAGAAAAGGGGTCTTGTTCTAGCACCATAACTGGTATATATCATCAGCAAGGATCTCAAATACACTACTTATTCTTTTCTTTAGACATGGAATACATAGTTAACAATTCAGTTAATAGTAAATTAGCTATTTTTTCTAGGCTGGGGTGGATAAAAGGAAGAGAAAGAAAAGCTGTCAAAGGTCTAGACTGGGAAGGATAAGGAGGAGGGAAAACGGAAGAGGCAAGACAGGACCTTTGAAGCATGATATTGATCGTTAGCATTTTATATGTTTTCCTATCAGTTGTGTTCTGAGTGAAATAGCTTTCTTGAATTGCAGCCACTATTACAAATAACTATAAATTATTCAGACTTAGATAATTTCTTAAAACTTGAAAAAATTGAAAACTCACAGAAAGTTTCAAAAATAGAAGAGGTCCCCCATACCCCTCATCTAGATTCCCCCAATGGTAACAATTTATGAAATTATAGGGAAATATCAAAATGAGGAAATTGGCATTAATACACTCTACAAACCTTATTAAGATTTCACCAGTTTTTAAAAAAATATATTTTATTAATGTTTTACAGAGAGGAAGGGAGAGGGATAGAAAGTTAGAAACATCAATGAGAGAGAAACATCGATCAGCTGCCTCCTGCACACTCCTTACTGGGTATGTGCCCACAACCAAGGTACATGCCCCTGACCGGAATCGAACCCGGGACCCTTGAGTCCACAGACCAACGCTTTATCCACTGAGCCAAATCAGTTAGGGCAAGATTTCATCAGTTTTTACTTGCACTTATGTATGTGTGTATATGTATGTCAGACTAACAATACTTTTAACCCCCCAAAATAAATATGCTTCTGCTTTTTAAAATACTAATCATTTACTTACTATACAACTGATGTTAATTCTCAGTAGTGATCAATTGCTAGTCAATATTATAAATTTTTTTTCTAGTCTACAACATAATCTGTTAGACTTTGGAGCAGTTGAGAAATGCTAACTTTATTAATTTATTTAGCTATTATATATCTATTCCTAAAGGCCAAAAAAAGGATTCATAGTGTCTAGCCAAATCTAGATACTGTAATAGCTTAAAGTTTATACTAAAGATTCTTTAAATATCAGGTTATCAAATGATCTCTGAATATAATCTGATATCATTTCATCCCTCTATTTGTTGTTGCCATAGTCAGTTCAGGATGCTGTAACAGAAAACCATAAGCTGAGTAGCTTAAACAACAAACATTTATTTTATTTTTTAAAATATATTTTCATTGATTTCAGAGTGGAAGGAAGAGGGAGAGAGAGATAGAAACATAAATGATGAGAGAGAATCATTGACTGGCTGCCTCCTGCATACCCACTGCTAGAGATTGAGCCCACAACCCAAGCATGTGCCCTTAACTGGACTCGAACTTGGGACCCTTCAGTCCACAGGCTGACACTCTATCCACTGAGCCAAACCAGCTGGGGCAACAAACATTTATTGGTCACAGTTCTGGAGGCTGGGAAGTCTTAAGTTTGAGGTCCTGGCAGATTTGGTTTTGGTAAGAACTCTCCTCCTGGCATGTAGAGAACCTCCTACTTCCTTCATCCTCTCGTGGCAGAGAGAAAGGAAGTACGTTCTCCCATGTGTCTTCTTGGAAGGGCATGATTTTATCATGAGGACTCCCCCCTCATGACCCCAGGCTCCACCTCTAAATATCACCACATTGGGGGTTAGGGCTTCCACATAAGTTAGGGGGTACCGCCAGCGTTCAGTCCACAGCAGTTATTTTCAGTGAGTTTTCCTGAATTTCTTCCTAGTATAATAAAACATTTTTTAATATTATTGAAGCCTCCAGGACCTTGTATAATTGCAGTCACTTCAGTAGCTATTATCTTAATTGTCTCACAAAAGCTAATCACCAAAAAATGGATTGTGTCATTTCGTTTTTGCATTTAAAATTTTTTCATTTACCTTTGTATTTTTTTTTCTTAATATGTTTTTTGAGCTCTGGTAAGCTTCTCACTAAAGACAAGGTGAAAATCCAATTTCAGCTATTTTTCAGTTTTTATTTTTAAGTTTTCATTTTTAAGATTCCCAGCCTTTCCTCCTTCTAGCTCAAGTTGAATAATTTATCATGGAGATTCTATAAAACATATTGTCAAATACCCTGCATTAATAGTAATGAAGGAATAAAGTCGCCTCTACCTCACTAAGTAAGGAGGGTAGCAGGCAAAGAAATCATGAAATCTTAGCAATCATTCAAAGACTTACCAGCGTGAGTCCTTGTGAGTCTTGCTGGAAGTGAAAAGCCCTCTATAAAGACCCAGGAGACCCAGAGGGAGCCTGTGCCCTGCCGCGTTTTATGCCCTCCAATCACCATCTGACTGTTCTCATTTGTAAAATAAGAGAAGTAATACCTGTTTCCCTTACTTCTTGGGGTTGAAGTGTGAATCAGATGAGGCTAAAATACTTTGAGTTTGGAGAGTGTGATATAAACATCAAGTGGCAATATTATCAGGAATAACATGAGTAGTCAGAAATATCAGTTGTAGGCGATGTATTGGAAAGCACATCATTATTTCTTACTTTCCTCTCCCTTTCTGATGGGGCTTTTGGGGTGGAATTAAATGGAAGATTTTCACTGAGATTGAAACAAAATCAAAATATGCCAGAGAACAGGCACAGGGGATGTCAAAAGGGAATAGATAGAAACAGTGAGGGGTAGATGAGATCTGTGAACAGCTGCAGATGTTTGTTCCAGGAAAGAAATGAAATAGAAAGCCATCTTTCTCCAAGTTGCCGTTGCTGGGTTCCATACAAGTGCAATTTTGACTTTCAAGCAATGAAGTGACTACTCTAAGGGTGGCCTCCTGCATGTATGCTGATATCTCAGATTCATTGCTGAGCTTATTAGCATCTTGTCTTCGGGTCTGTGGTAGAGCTCAAGGAAGTTAACATTGCCATTCCCACTAACTCATGTGGAAGAAAAAGGTACCCAAATAGTGAGACTGGAGGACCGGGAAAAAGTACAGAAAGGTGTGAAGACAGTATTTTACCACCTGGCAAGATATAATAGCCCCTGTGAATTTATATTCTATACTCCAGCTACTTGGTATATGTTCTCAATATCATAGAAATGGTTTGACAGGCACTCTCTGATTTCCCACCTTTTCAATCAGCCAAGGCAAACTTCTTGAGACCTTTAATTGCAATGATACATTGTTAAGCATAAGTAATGAAGCAGATCAGAAAACTTTCTTTTTTCCCAGTAAGAAAAGCAGTAGGACAAAGACTGAAATGATTTTTCCATCGAAATGCTCTTTAAGAGACAAATTGATTTATTCAAGAAAAAATCGTGTGATTAAGCATCTTAAACTTACTGGAGCAGCAAGGACAGCATCTTGAAGAGAATCAGAGAACCGATACGTTTTTAACTCCTAGTTTGAGTACATCCACTTTATTTTACATGATGTCCAGTCTTTGATCTATATATCCTTATAATTTTCAGAATTGGGCTATCTTCTGGAAGTTTCAGAAAATTTGTGTCTTAGTAATATTATGAACATCTGCAAAAAAGCTACACAGGTGTCTAATTTTCCAGGTGGGATTATGTGAGGAATGGCTAGCAAAATTCATATTTAGGTGCATGTGGGTCAGAGCATAATATAATGAGTTTATTGTTTTCTGAACTAAAATCCACTAAAATGTTCTCCTTCTGCTAAAAATTCACTAAATGCTCATGCTCTGTTGTCTCTAAAGAAAAATACACCTGAAACATAGACTATTGTTTTGTGACATCTTTATGTAACTGACATCATGACTTTTTGCTGAACACCCTTGTTCTTTGGGAGAAGTAATAAATGGAATCTTGTTCACATACTTGAACAGGTCATGGTGATATCTATTGTTCTGTGATCTATTTTAAACCCATGTAAAACATTGAGTCCAGCTAAGATTAAAAATTTAAAGATGACCGGTACTTTACCGGTACTTGGGATAATGATCATTGTCATCTGAAGAGAGTTGCTATTTAAATGTAGTTGAGCCAGCAATTTGGACCCTCAATTACCATATGCTGCAATATATTATTTACCTGATATCTAAAGTATATGCATCAACAGTCGAGTGATAAGTTCCCTCTTTTCCCAAAATGGCTTATACATTGGGATGTGAAGCAATGTACAGAAATCTCTGTAAGGAATGTTTTTATAAGGAATTAGTCACTCTGTTCTTCACTTAGGAGCATTCACTGTATATTAATGATGCACATGTATGTGCAGGGCTTTATTGTGTTTTAGGAATATAGAACAAGTTAGTTCTTCCATTTTTTAATAATATGCTAGAACAGGTAGTCAACTAAATATCTTCTATTACCCTACATCTGAAATTCCTCGGGAAATATTAAAGAGCTTTCTAGTGCATGCTTGAGCTCATGGAACACCAAGAGTATTTCTCTGAGAAGGCTCAAATCTATTAGCTTAGGTGGCCAATAGATGGACAGGAGGCATTTTCCAGGGTAAGCAACCAATCTCAGTCAGCCTGGAGCTGGATTTAAAAAATTCTCAGGGGTGGCAGGAGACAAGGCCTTGGTCCAGTGGGTTGAGAGAAGAGTAGATTTCTGCATAAAACGAAATCCCTGTGACACCGTCTTCAGTACATTAACTTTATTTTTAAAAAAAGAAGAAGAAAGAACACTATACAGAGAGACAGAGGACATATTGTACTTTCCACCATAGGTAATAGGTGGGACAAGAGGATAAATAAATAACTACTTTTTAAGAATTACTAACTGTAGTCATAGGATTTGTACTTGTAATTCATATTACTTGTATGGGCCAAGTTTCAAATTTGGTTGAACAGGTTCTGGGTGGTGTAAGTCCAGAAATGTATTAGAAGCAAATTTTAAATCTTCTTTAGAATAATGAGCTTTCTATACGAGCCTCAAAGAGTTTACAAAGATAAAAGTCCAAAGAGCATGATTTCCTAAATGGACTCCCTTTACCTTACTGTTTGAAATCAATAAAAATACATTTTAAAAAAACAAACAATCCAGCAACAAAACTAAATAGAATTAGATTCACGTATTTTCAAATTATTGGAGATAATTCATTGGTATCCAGAAATGAGTATTGAGCCCTGGCTGATGTAATAATTGAAATGAGTAATGCAGTGAATGGATTAAATAGCAGATTAATCATGGCTGAATATAGGATCAGTGAAATATAGAACTGAGCAAAGTACCAGAATGCAGTCCAAAGAGAGAAGGATAGGAAAGCCTAAAGATGAGATTAAAGATTAAGATAGGGTGAAAAGATCTAATGTATGTTTAATTGGGATTCTGATGGGGAGAACTAGAGAATAATGTAAAAGCAGACTTCAAAGTTATTAGCTAAGACTGCTAAAGATTTAAACATTAAATTAAGGCTTAGGAATTCTAAGAAAGAATTTTTTAAAAATCATATACAAACTTAATGATTTCTTCTCAGAAACAGGGGGATCCAGGAGACAGTGGAATGGCATCTTTGAAGTGCTGTTAGTCTAGAATTCTGTACCCAAAGAAGTTATTTTTCAAAAACGACAGTAAAATAAAGTTATTTTCTAGGACTACCAAAAGACTTTGGGCTACCAAAAGACTCTTCAGAAAGAAATCAATGATTTCATTAAGGACGTATGAGCTACAAGAAAGAAATAGAGCAAAAATGTATTTATAAATCTAAACAGACTGAGTTTTTAAAGTAGTAATCTTACTGGGTAATTTCTAGAGTTATAAAATAGAGAATCCTATCTTATTAATAAAAGAGAAACATGGTAATTAGCCATACGTCCACTACCCTTCCCATTGGCTAATCAGGGCGATATGCAAATTAACTGCCAGCCAAGATGGCGGCCGGCAGCCAGGCAGCTTGAAGAGAACATGCGGCTTGCTTGCTTCAGTGAGGGAGGACTCCAACGTTCCCTGCCTGCTGCTGCCGGCCTCTGCGCTTGCAGTTTAAACATTGTTACAAATATAGAAGCAAAAAAAAACCCCAC
>NW_006300104.1:300814-307719 GCF_000327345.1 Myotis davidii | reverse complement strand
TGCTCTGAGCCTGACCAGGGGCTGCACCTAGGGATTGGGCCTGCCCTCTGCCACCCGGGAGCAGGCCTAAGCCAGCAGGTCATTATCTCCCGAGGGGTCCCAGACTGCGAGAGGGCACAGGCTGGGCTGAGGGACACCCCCTCCCCACCGAGTGCACAAATTTTTATGCACCGGGCCTCTAGTATACCTATAATCACCGGGACTCATGTGTCAAGAGATGGGTAACCCCCGAGTTAAAACATTCTGAAGTCTATATTATTTGAGAAAAGTTGAAAAAAGCATTGCTGACTCTAGACTCTGTGATGTTAGGTGCCCATGACCAAATATCTAGGATAACCACTAAATAATAGAATGTATAACATCCAAACTAGTAAAAGCAGAAAATATACATGGATATATTAATAGATACAGTCACTGTACGTGGACTAACTCTTGGTTAAAGACAAAGTTAGTTAGCCTCGTTTGAAAAACAGATTACACTCTATTTATAAGAGATATAACTAATCTGAACACAGAATGTTTGAAAGTAAAAGGAGCAAACGGGTAAAAAAAACTTAAATATTAATCAGATATTTTTATCGTAGAGCCATAAAGTGTTACTACATATTTATAAATGGTTTATGTCATTTAATCTATTACTTAATAGATTAAATAATTCCATCCTAAATGCATAAAAATCAATAGTACTGCAAAGAACATTAACAAATTCACAATATAATGAACAAGCTTGACATAATGGATTTACAAAGAACGATTGAAGGATATACACCCTTTCAAGCATATGGGGCATTTATAAAAATTGATCGCATACTTAGCCATGTGTGAATCTCATAAAATTAGAACAGTTGCTTCATAAACACTATAATAACAAAGAAATCAAACTGTTGACTGATATCAGAAACATAACTGAATACCCATATACATTTGAAATTTTAAATCATACTTCTAAATAAAATAACCCATGGGCCAGAGTAAACTAGAACGAAACTAAAAACAAAAATCCACGTTGCAATAGCACTTGCAGTAATTAAGACAGACACAATAAAGTACATCCTGGCTGGTGGGTCAGTTGGAGGTTTCGGGTTCGATTCTCAGGTTGTCCATCTCTCTCTTCCTCTCTCTCTCCAAAAATCAGTAGAAACAGATTTTTGGGTGAGGATTAAATAATAATAACTTAAAAAAATTTTAATCATAGGGGATAAAAAGCGAAGCAGCGAGATACCATTTTTCATGTTAGATCGGCAAGAATGAAAAAGATTGAAAAACTAATAATAGGGATTTATGTACATAGGGGTTTGTCCAGATTTTTCTCCATCCTTCATATTGTCATTCAATTTAGCTTATGGTCTTTCTTTTTTTATTTTTTTTGCCATGCACAAAATTTGATGATTTGTAGTAATAATTGTTACTTCTTGCAGTTTTTATGAGACTTGGTTATATTACTTTCATCTGCTGTTAACAGTGTGACAATATATTCTCTATTCTTTGATCCAGTAATTCCACTTCTAAGAATTTGTCATGAGGTATAAAATGATATATATACTTGAGACTGTTCTTTATAGCCTTGTTAATATTCTTGAAAAACTGGGCAAATTTCTAGGAGTAGAGGAATAAAGGGCTTGTTAAAGAGACTGCGGTGTGTGTATACTTATATAGGTATAGTTCAAAAGATTATGTAGTACAAGACTACCCTTTTAAGTTATATATACATTAATATTTACGTAGAAATATATGCATGACATACTGAGTGGGACAAGCAGGATATGTGTAAACTGTGTACCTCGCAGATGTAAGCAGTAACTTGTTAATAGTTGCACAGACTGTAGCCCATATCCCTGGAGAAGTGTGGTCTGAGGCACCTGTGCTGTAAAATAAAAAGCGCTAAAATGGAATTGGGGGGGGGGGCTGTTTTAGTCACGGTCTGAGGCACCTGTGCTGTAAAATAAAAAGCACTAAAATGGAATTGGGGGGGGCTGTTTTAGTCACTCTTTGGCTGCTCTTGACAGATTTCTTTACAAACCAGGGCCTCCTTCTTTAAAAATGAGGGAAGGGCGGTGGGCGTGGGACTTCATTAGCCATGACAAATTGGCCACAATGGTTGTCGCATCCTCTTCTGCAACCACAGCTGATGCTGGTCGTCAGTCTTCGTGTTCTTTCTCTGGGCTCAGCTACGCCGTGGAATTCTCAGCACCGAAAAGGGCTTTAGGCAACCTTTTCCGAGCAGGTTGTCCTTTACATTTGAGACTTCTTTCTCATCCTTGGATAAGATGATCTTAGAAATCTTTTCAGCTAAAAGAATGTTTTTGACCAAGGAACTAAGTTATTGTGGCAAGAAATAACAGGGATTATCTTTCAGGGGGAAAAAGTTTACTTTTCTAGAAGACACATTTTTTAATGCAGTAAAATGATGAAATAACTTTTGATAACATATTTTACTAAATAAGATATTTCAACATGTCATTGTTATAAAACAATTGTTAATGCGATATTTCATGTTCTTGGTATTTCATATAAAATCTTTCTGAAATACAGTGTGTATTTTCAGCAATCCAATTTTAGGTGATAAATTCCCATTGGAGATACTTGATCTGTATTTAAATTTATAGTTAAAAAAGTAGAGTCTCATACTAACATTCTTGAGTTTTCTAAGAATTGAGTTGAGGACTAGTTTTTAATCCAGTTAAAATGAAATTAAATTAAAGATTAAGATAAAGTCAAACTGAGGGAAGGGTGGTGGGTGTGGGACATTTCAAGTACCCAATGGCCACATGTGGCTGGGGGTTACCTTATTGACAGTGGTACTTTAGAGAATACAAAGAAATGTACAATCTGGTAGCCTTCAAGGAAATTTTCTAGTTAGGAAAGCAAGATATCAAAAATAAACATATCAGGAATCTAATCCAAAGCAGAATGTAAGTAAGTGCTAAACATTTTCTGCAGGCAGATTAAGTACTACTTGGGTAGGACGTTGCAGGAAAACCCCAGCTTGGTACATTCCTCAGCACTTTGGAGCCTGAGTGGTAGCTGTGATGTGTGGACTTTGTAAGAATGGAGTGTCTTACTTAGAAAGTGTGTGTGTTCTCCCTGCAGGCATGGGACCCGCTGTGCTGGAGAAGTGGCAGCCGCAGCAAACAACTCTCACTGCACAGTCGGAATTGCTTTCAATGCCAAGATCGGAGGTATGGGAAACAAACTTATGTGGCTGTAGAAGTGAGCCAAGAGCTCTCGTGCTAACTGATTTTCAGAGCCCCTTTTTGAACAGGCATATGTTTGCATAATAATGTTCAACTGTTGCTGACAGCAAAATGACCATGTTAACATGTGTTACTGCATACAGTTAAAGACTTCAGAAGCTGCCCCCCCAACGTATTGTCCAATACGTTAAACAAGGTTGTCCAGTACTGAAAATGGTGTCATTGACATCTGTAAAGAACTATACAACCGGTGCTTGAGTCAGAAAGAACTAATAATAGAAACACCAGGCCAGGCTATAATATCTCTGTGGGAAGAATAATTTGAAATTATGTGAAAGCAGAGTGTCTATTCTTTCCCTCTTCTTTAGGCTTTATAAACACGGCCTTTTAATTGCAATGAAAATGGTAAATGGCAAAAACTCCTTTTGCAGTTCCATAATGTAGTAAGACTGTTCTCACGAATAATTTCATAGTATATGCACACACATGCACTAGCCCAAATATACATAAGCTTACTACAAGGATCCAAGCACAGCAGTTTAAATCCAGGCATTAATAAAAGCAACCACTTAACTTTTTCCACTTGTAGTCACCATTGTTATTATAGCCTGGTGTCACAGCTACATGCAGATGGAAGAAAACATTGTAAGAGATGGTATAGATCCTAGTTAGTGGCTTTGAAGGTGTCCCCTGGGGGGGGGGGGGTCTTAAAAGGGTGTCATGAGATAAATGGAACCAGGATGACATCTTTGTTTCCAATACACTATTTGTTTCTGAATGGTAAAGAAGGTTGGACCTAAAAAAATAAAAACAACAGTTCTTTCTAGGATAAAGATAGAGGTCTTCTGAGGTATTTGGGATGGACAGTGACGGTGCTGAGAAAAGGCTTTCAGAGACTACCTTGAATGTCAGCCCTCAGTAAATTGGACCCGTCCCTTTCCCGTTTCACACTGAATTCCTAGAGCGTGGTAGCACGTGAGGCAGCAGTTAGAGGACCCTGAGAGCCTCTGCTATGTGTCAGAGGGAAGACAGGTTCAAGGAGGAGCTAGGAGAGGAGACACAGACTTCCCCTGAAGAATCCTGAAGGTTCGGGAGGCCCCTGCTCTTCTCATGAGAATCGCATGACTCCAGGGGCTGCCCGGTTCATCCTCCTTGCTCTCCAGGCCACACACAGCTCTTACATGCACAGACACACGCCCTCGTCCCTGTCACTGCTCTCCAGTGCTAACCAGCACTCACTGACCTTGAGGGAATGAAGAAATGAACTTGTGAACCCTCCCAGATACGCTGCTGGCTGACTCACCTGAACAAGGACCCTCAGTAAAAAAAGGAATGTATGGTGGCCGGCCACCATGGCTCATTGTTTGAGCATCGACCTATGAACCAGGAGGTCACAGTTTGATTCCCAGTCAGGGCACATGCCTGGGTTGCGGGCTTGATCCCAGTGTGGGGCGTGCAGGAGCAGCCGATCAATGATTTTCTCTCATCAGTGATGTGTCTATCTCTCTCCCTCTCCCTTCCTTTCTGAAATCAATAAAAAAAAATACATGTTTTTTAAAAAAGGAATGTATGGCAATGACTCACAAATGTCCCATCATCCTGAAAACAGGACCGTTTTGAATTATAAATTGAAACCCTACATCCAAGGAATGAAGGCTTGCAGTCAAATGAAGAAAAAGCAATCTTTCCTCCTTAAACTTGAAGACACAGAATTCTTATTTGTCAGTTTTTGATCAAGAAATTAATATTACCCTATAGATATTATTTTATCCTACATTTAGTGTGCACACACACATGGACTTCACACACTCCTGCATGTTGGCATTTAGAAATCCTGGTTAGTCCAGTGTTAATTTCAGACCTCCTCATATCGGTAAAATCATTTCATTGTATGCTTTTACACAGATAGTAAGAATATGAAGTAGTTCATCTTTCTTTCGTAAAAACCACACAGATGAATTTTGAATATTCATGTCAAGTGAAAACCATTGGCTTCGTAGGACCCAGCCCATGCAGAGCACCATGCTGGGTAGCCTGTTCCCACGGAAACTGCGGACAGACTTTCTAAATATAGTTCCCATTTCCTAACTTTTAAAGGGACTGTTCATAACCTTTGTTCCCCACATCACTGGTTCCTTTAAAAATCCTTAAGAAGCCAAAAGTCTGGAGGAAAAGACAGTTGAGATGTAACAACCAAATGCCATGTCTTTAGGGATGCTTTGGGGAATTTTAATACTGACAGGGTATTTCTTTCTGTCTTTGGGTAAAAATATGAAAGGATAAATGTCATATTTGCCATGTAACGTAAGATGGCTCAGCTCAATATGTATATTTTTGGATGAAGAAAAAGTGGCAAAAATGTTGACAGTTGTCTACTAGTGGCTGGATCAGTAGTTACTGTCATTCTTTCTATTTTTCTGTATTTGTAAGTTTTATAGTTAAAAGTTAAACACCTTTGACAACACAAAGAAGGTACAGTTTCTTAAAGAACATTTTTATTTCCTACCACAAGTTCCACCTCAGACCCCATAGTATCTAACACTACCTGATGTGGGGTTTTGTTACTGAATGCCCATGTAGTGGTAATCAATACAAACTTGAAGCCCTACCAGATAACAGCGTTTTTCCTAAGGAGTGAATTTGGGCTGCAGAGAGATATTCTTAAAATAATACAGTGTCTCGGTGATGGTATTTGGCTTAAGCTGAAGGAGTTTTTAGCTCACAGTTATTTGTTGTGCGTCTCCAAAATACAAGGAAAGCCTGGCATATGACGTATAACTTATGTTTGAATATCTGTGTCTAGTTTCGCAAATTAAGGTTAATAATAAATTCCTATCTGTCTGGCGGGAATATACTTAAATGAAGATTAATGGCTATACATTGCTAAAACCTTGTGAGAATTATTTGATGTCTTACATGCACAGAACGCATTCTCATTTATTATTTGACTTATAAATAACTTGGCAAAGAAGTGATATATTAAATCCACATCAGTCTCTCAGATTCGGAGATAATATTAAGTATGGAGGAAACTGGACCAACCTGACTTGGCAGCTTTCCAGGTTTTGTAAGCTTGCCAAGGTCAGAGTGCTTTCTACCGATTATGAACACAAGTGATCTAATGAAGAGAAGTTAGGGAAGATGGATTCCTGGAGGCTCTCTTTGACAACCACTCGATTAAGACAAGGATAAAGAGAAGGGAGAGATGATGGAAACCTCGGAAAAAAGAACAATAGCTATGAAAGATTTTTAAAAGTTTTGCTCTTTAAAAAAATAAGTGAATAATTTTTAAACAAGAGACGTTTTGCTCTTTTACATGCACTGTAACTTACTTTCTTCCCAAGAAAGCTTTGGAAGAAATCCGAATTGTCTTCTTCTGGGGAAAATATGCTCACTCAAGTGTTGATTAAAAGATTATTCTTCCCCCGCCCCCCAAATGCTGTAACCCCGGCAAGTCTTGGGTTGTTTGGGTGTAAGCCTCTAATGAAGCTACTTCCTGTCTGTCCCCAAGGAGTCCGAATGCTGGACGGGGATGTGACAGACATGGTGGAGGCGAAGTCAGTCAGCTTCAACCCCCAGCACGTGCACATCTACAGTGCCAGCTGGGGCCCCGATGACGACGGCAAGACCGTGGACGGCCCAGCTCCACTCACCCGGCAGGCCTTTGAAAACGGCGTCAGAATGGTAGGTTTCATGCTGCGTCAGTTGGGG
>NW_006300104.1:297703-300746 GCF_000327345.1 Myotis davidii | reverse complement strand
ATGAACCAGGAGGTCACAGCACATGCCTGGGTTGCTGGCTCGATCCCCAGTGTGGGGCGTGCAGGAGGCAGCCGATCAATGATTTTCTCTCATGATGTTTCTATCTCCTTCCTCTCTGAAATCAATAAAAAGTGTGTGTGTGTATATATATATATTAAAAAAGGACAGGTATATTTGGACATTTAAATTTATTCAACCCTCGCCCATTCATTTATATGTTAATGTTACATTTGGAGAAATAAATTCCTGGGACTGAGATTCAGAAGTGGAGATATTGAAACTCTCCATTTGGTGTGCATAGATCATCCAGCAATGCCTAAGTATCTCTCTTTTGCTGTCCCTCGCCTAGTCCCACCTCTGTCCCAGGACAATATTATTTTTATGCTTGCCCCCAAGTTCCCTCCTTAACTGGGCAGCTTAACCCTTGAGGTCACTTGATTTCCTCGATTCCCCCCAAAACTGACCACACAATCTAATGTAATAAAACATCTGCTTCAGATTATAGATCTTAAAAATCCTGCTGCCTTCTAGTTACATGAAAAATAAGGGTGCTGCGTGCATGTAATCATGGAAGGAGGTGGGGTCCCAGAGCATCTCCTTTCTTGTTCTTTCTCACGAATGAAACTTTGGGTGACTTAAAGCATCCATTTTAATCATGATCTGGGCCTAACCTTGCCTTTCATCATCATCTATCTCTCTCTCTTTTAATGTTCTTATTGATATTTTATAGAGAAACATCAACAAGAGAATTACATCATCAATCAGCTGCTTCCTGAAACCCCACCCCCATCCCCAGGGGATCCAGCCTGAGGATATGATTGTAGAGCAGGGGTGGGGAACATCATATGAGTCCCGGGAAATCATTTGGCCTGGCCCTGCCGAGGCATTAGGGGTCAGTTAATTAAATGTTTGACCAAATGTAGCAGGCTAATTTTTAAGTTGGTAATTTTGTATAGCCCACAAATGATGATATAAATACCAAATGGCTCTTTGCAGAAAAAGGTTCCCCACCCCTCTTTTAGAGAGAGAAACATCAATGTGAGAAACATCAATTGGTTATCTCCCATATGCGCCCCAACTAAGGATTGAACCCACCACCCAGGTGTATGCAGAAATGATACTACTCACTGGGGTTTTCCTACGCACAGGTGTACTGTCATTTCTTAACTATGCTTGAGCTCACATTATACATTTATATTTGGCTTTATTCATCTACCATCCTATATAATAACAGGCCAATATGCAAATTGACTGAACGGCAGAACAACCGGTCACTATGATGCACAGTGACCACCAGGGGGCAGATGCTCAACGCAGGAGCTTCCCCCTGGTAGTCAGTGCACTCCCACAGGGGGAGCGTCACTCAGCCAGAAGCTGAGCTCATGGCTGGCAAGTGCAGCGGTGGCGGTGGTGGGAGCACTAAGGATGTCCAACTGACGGATGTCCCTGGGGAGCAGGCCTAACCTGTCAGTCGTACATCCCCTGAGGGCTCCCAGACTGTAAGAGAGCACAGGCCAGGCTGAGGGACCTCCCCGTCCCAAGTGCATGAATTTCGTGTACCAGCCCTCTAGTGCAGCGATTCTTAACCTGTGGGTCGTGACTTCTTTGGGGGTCGAACGACCCTTTCACAGGGGTCACCTAAGACCATCAGAAAACACATATAATTCCATATTGTTTTGTGATTAATCACTATGCTTTAATTATGTTCAATTTATAACAATGAAAATACATCCTGCATGTCAGATATTTACATTATGATTCATAACAGCAAAATTACAGTTATGAAGTAGCAACAGAAATGATTTTATGGTTGGGGGTCACCACAACATGAGGAACTGTATTAAAGGGCCGCGGCATTAGGAAGGTTGAGAGCCACTGCTCTAGTGGATGAAATAAAACCAGTGACTGAGAGAGAACAGAGCTGCTGCTTTGGTTAGGAAGGTGGAGAGTGTTCTTTGAGGAAGTGATGCGTGAATGGAGACATAAATGATAAAGGCCAATCATGTGAAGAAATGTGGAAGGAATGTTCTGCGCAGAAGGAATGGCAAGAGCAGAGCCCTGGGAGTGGAAAATGGTGAGGGAGACTCACAGAACTGAATGTGACTTTGGACTTTGGGAGCATCATGGACAAAAAGCTGGCAGGGGGAGATGGGTTGGAGGGAGGCAGGGGCCAGCTCAGCAGGGTCTCGACACCATGTAGGATGTTTGCATTTTATTCTGTCATAGAAAACCATTGGGGGTTTTCAGCAGAGTCCTGGCCTGGTGGGATGCACAATTTTAAAAGATCACTGCTCTGTAGAGAATGAATACGTGGGGTGAGGGATGGGGAGGCAAGAGTGGAAGGTAGAAATGGGCCAGCAAAGTTGATAATGAGTTGGACTAGGGTGGCAGCAATGTCAAGAGAACCCAGAGAGATCGGTGGCAAGATAGAGACGCGTAAGTATCAAGAAAGATTTTCTCAAGGGAAATAAATACATTTTGCTCAGGGAGTCCAAGTATTGATTGCATCCATTCCTTCTTCTTGCTAATCAAAAAATGTGGCAAATATTGGATTTCAGAATGCTTTCTATTTGTTTCACTATAAGATAAGCATTTGGCTCAGTAGAACGTAACGCTGTTTTTAAAGACTTTAACAAAATCAGAATTGATTCAATTTATAGCCCCTTTAGAATTAATGTACCAAAATTGCATTAAAGAAACTATGTTGAATAAACCGTGTCACAATTGACAACTTGCTACACTTCCAAAGGTTGCATTTTATGTGGTGCTGAGAAGCTATAAAATTAAGTGCAAGAATTAGAGGTATATAATTTGGGCTGCATACACTTGATGATGATGATGATGATGATGATGATACAGCAAAAAACATTTAACTTTTGCCATTCTGTTATACTCTCGTCCAGCCGTGGGCAAACTACAGCCCGCGGGCCGGATCCGGCCCGTTTGAAATGAATAAAACTATTGAAAAAAAAGACCGTACCCTTTTATGTAATGATGTTTACTTTGAATTTATATTAGTTCACACAAACACTCCATCCATGAT
>NW_006300104.1:295901-297667 GCF_000327345.1 Myotis davidii | reverse complement strand
AAAAAAACTAAAAAAAAAAAGTCCGTTCCCTTTTATGTAATGATGTTTACTTTGAATTTATATTAGTTCACACAAACACTCCATCCATGCTTTTGTTCCGGCCCTCCGGTCCGGTTTAAGAACCCATGTGGCCCTCGAGTCAAAAAGTTTGCCCACCCCTGGTCTAGTCACTCGGTAAAGCCCTAAAATAGGTAACTTTGAATCTTCACAATCTTATAAGATAGATACTGCTCTCCACGATTTTACAGAAACTAGATATTCAACAAAGCTAAAGAAGTCAGAACATGGGCCTCTAAGAAATCCAAATTTTTTTTTACATGTTGTCATTTCTATTGTATGTGTCACATCTGACCTCCTTCCTTCAGCTGTGGCCACATATCTTAGCTTTCCTCCTGTTACTATGGTGAATTAATTGCTCATGCTCTACCTTTGTCCACCTCCTCCATTTCTTCACTGATGCCACCCTTTCTCACTTCATCAGAGTTACTGCCCAATTAATTCTCTTTTCCTTCATCATCAGAATCTCCCTCTCAACTGCATTATTGCCATCCACACACATTCATACTGTTAAACTCCTACCTCAAAAGAAAGAGAGGAGAATCCCTCTTCTGTCTCCTTGTATCCTTCCGATTATGGTCTCATTTCTCCTTTTCCCATTAGAACAAAATTCCTTGAAAACTTTGTTCATACTTGCCCTCTACAAGCTCTCTTTTTCCATTATCTCTTGATGCCACTACATCAGGGCTCTGACCTATCACTCCCCTGAAGCTGTTCTTGTCAAGGTCACAGTGACCTCCTTATGTAAAAACCCAGCGCTCTTGTCTGAACTCTCATATAATTTGTACTGACAAGGAGGCCTGCCTGCTGCCTCCCACCTACAATAGAACACACATGTACTCCCAACCCTTCAGAACCCCTTCTTGCCAATGAGGATCCTTCCTTTTATTTGTTATAATTTACTTGTTGATTAATTATCTCTTCCAGAAAAGCCCATAGTTTGACTCTTTTGTGCTCTGTGTGTTCCAAGTACCTAAAACAGTGTCTGTTTAGGAGTTAGTGAATGAATGTATAAATGAATGTGTGGATGATTTCCATGCCAGTGTGCTGCATATGCTGAATGAATTTACTTAAGGATCACACTTGCCTTGTTTTTGATTAATAATTTGGAAATAAATTATTAGCATATATGGTGTAGTCTGGTGATGAATGTACCAGACTCTGGAGTCAGACTCTGTTGGGTTCTAATACTTTCTTACTTTGCTCAAGTGAAGTAGCCTCTCTGAGGATCAGTTTCTTCCTCTATAAAATGGAGCTAAGTGCTCATAATTACTTGTTAGGACTATTGTGAGGATTATGTGATTCATGTCAGTAAAATATGGTTGGCGTTGGTGGTATAGTGGTGAGCATAGCTGCCTTCCATGTCAGTAAAATATGAGGCAGAGTTCCCGAAACATAGTCAAGTCTCTAATTCTGTTACAAATTTTAATCATTATCACTACTGTAAAGGCAAGGGTAGTAAAAGTGAAATACTGATTAATCATGCATAATACTGTAAAAAGTCTTGATTGTTCGAAATCTCTGGGTTTAATCAAGTCCATACTGCTGAGTGATCCTTTGGGAAGGCAAGTATATGAGCTTGTGGTTATTATTAAGAAATGGACAAAATAAATGGGACAAACTATTCAAAGGGGTATTTTTAAAAATTTAACCCGTAAGACACTAATTAATAAAATGCTAAAAACGAAGGGGAAGGAATTTGCTTTCCA
>NW_006300104.1:274218-294582 GCF_000327345.1 Myotis davidii | reverse complement strand
GCTGAAAGCACATGGTTGCTTCACAATCACAGATTGTCTCTACTACACACATGTAAGTGTACGTGCATGCACACACATATTTCTGTACCTGTAAATAAAAGGCATATGTTCATCAGGAGGAGGAGGAGAAGGAGGAGGAGAAGGGGTGTAATGAGCTTGTATAATAAAAACAGTAGCAATAATCATAATAAAATGAACCCATTCCTTTTGGGAGCGATGTGTTTTTATCTGATATAGACACCCAACTGTAACAGGATTGGTACCAGTGTACATTTTAATAAATGACAGATTGCTGTTAAATTGGTTGGCAAATGTTGTAAAACTTTGGAATGGTATACTGGTAGGCAAAGATAAACAAGAGAGTTTATTTCATGTTGGTTTCACTTAATGAAAATTGACTTTAACTGAGGTTTGTTTAAAGAACCCTCCCTGAGGAGCTAACTCTATGCGGACGGAACTGTTTAAGAGTTTTAACAGAGCTATGAAGTGACTTGCAAGTGGACCCAATAGAAGATTATCCATGTTGGAAACAAAGAAATATATGTCTTTCATAAATTCTGTAATCTTCACAAAGTTATCTGATAACCAGATGTCAAAGTTAGAGTACTCTGTTACTGTGAACTGGGATGCATTTCCATGGGAAGGAGCACAGATCTCTTCTGGTTTTGTGTCGGTGCAAATGTCAAAGATTTATTATCACCTTGTTTTCAGTTCTAGTTGAGGGATCCATTCTTAACTCTGTGAATAGTTTATACTAACTGCTGCAAATTCCATTCCAAATCCCTGCATTCTCCTTATGGCTTAACCAGCTATCAGTAGCAGTCCTCTTTTCTCTTAGTTTGCTTTGTTCTATTTATAGTGACTGCCGGGCGCCTGGGAGTAAGAGAAGTCCTTATCACAGGTCTCGTTCTGGTTGGGTCTGGATGTCCCTGTTTTATGGGGAAGATACAAAATCATACAGGAGTGGGATTAGGCCAAGTTAAGGTCTGTTCCAATCCTGAGTTTCTGTGATCCTAAACATAGATTTGAGAAAGTTCCTAGGGAGGACAGACTGATACATTTTCTGCTATGAAACATGGCAGTAACTGGAAAAGAAAGGCCGCTCTGTAATAAACAAGGATAAATTGAACTGAGTTGATAATATCATATGATTTAAAAGTCTATGCGGCTTTTATTGCAGATTTGTTTTTTCACTTAACTTGAGCCTAGAGTCCTCATCTTTAAGATGAAAACAATCAAACTTAATATTCAGGATTGTAAGCATTATCGTGATTTCTAATTCTGATAGCCACTTAAGTTGGGCATCGATTAATTTTCATCCGCCCCAACCAAGTCTCTAGATTTGGAAACTAACTCACTCTAGGCAAAGTAGGCAACCTGGCCATTAGAAAGCATGGCTGTGGTTCCGACATGGGCCTGTCTTCTCCCAAGCCCGTGCCCTTGGTCACCGTGCTGTGTCCTACCTGCTCCTCTCTAGCGCATCCTATCGCCCTGTCGGTGCACACTCAGCTTCCAGCCCACAGTCCTCTGCAAGTGAACACCGCCACAGGGACCTCTCCCTTCTCTGAACTCCTAGAGCAGTGGTTCTCAACCTTCTGGTCCTTTAAATACAGTTCCTCATGTTGTGACCCAACCATAAAATTATTTTTGTTGCTACTTCATAACTGCAATGTTGCTGCTGTTATGAATCGTAATGTAAATATCTGATATGCAGGATGGTCTTAGGCGACCCCTGGGAAAGGGTCGTTCAACCGCCAAAGGGGTCGCGACCCACAGGTTGAGAACTGCTGTCCTAGAGAATTTATCATCCAGGCATATTCTGAACTTCACTACTATATTGTCCCTTGGATGCAGCCTATGATGTTGTAGAAAGTACTGGCTTTAAAATCGCAGAGACCTGGGTTGAAATCTCAGTTAGGTTTCTCTAGAGTTTTGATATGGGACAAGAAACCAAGTTATCAGAGCTTCCGTTTCCCTGATAAAAGGCTATGATAATACTTTATGAAGCTGTCATGAAGACTGACAGATCTCTCACGTACAGTGCTCAGCCCAACTGCTGGTCTCCTCCCTGGAGGAAGGGCCCCATCGGATCCATTGTTAAGGAACCCAAGGTATTCATCACAGAGTCTTATAAATAATATTAACCTCATATTAATTGTAATTTTCCCCCCAAAATATGATCTGCTTTAAATCAGGATTGTGTTTATGGGAAGAAAATGTAGAGGGTTGATTTTTTTCTGTATTTTGAGCTACTCCGCTAAAGGTCAAGGTTATTGCTTAGTGGACTAGAAGACAGTGACAGTCAGATCCCTTTGGTGGGCTTTGGACAGGGGCAGCTTGCTTGTTGCCCTTTCAGAGTTGAGCTGGCCATTGGAACTAGTCCTTCGTGAGGCATTCTGTCACCTAGAACTAAGTTAAAAAGGAGTATAAACGTTCATTATTGCTGGAGTATCCTTCTATCCTTCTTTCTAAGTGCCTTTCCAAACGTTTACAATAAATTCCTTTCATACCCCTTTTGATAATGTTTTTCTTCTCTATGAAAGGACTTTTTTCAAGTTGATCTGAATAATTTTAAATAAATTAATATAGGTATCAGAAATAGCCTCAATTTCACACACCTGGCTCTCCTGAAAGTCAGATAATTTCGCCTTTCTTCTTGGGATGATCTAAGATGTAGAAGCTTTTGGCAGGGATGTCCTTTTTTCTCCTTAAAATGGGATTCCTGGGATGGTGGCTGTACCCAGAACCGTGATGTCGGTACTCTGTTAATTATTGATTGTTCTTACTGCTGAGAGGATATGAGATTCACATGCACTTTTTTAGCTGCTTGGAATGGGGAGTGAGATGCCTAATCTGCATGGTCCTCCTCCCAGCCCGTGTTACAGTCCCCAGGCCACAGGAAAACATCTGGATCAGGGCTTGGAGCTGGAAGGGCTCTGGGAGAGACCAGAAGTAAATTAACCTGAGTCTCGTTGAGGCTTTAGTGAGTCAGATGAGGGAGACAAGGTTTGAGAAAAAAAAAATGGGGAGTTGACCAATATGAATTGGCCACAGATAGAAAATAAAAAATAGGTAATTATATTGGGATTGTTGACTTAGCAAGAGATAGGGCAGGAGGAGGTTTGGGGGTCCTTTCCTGTAGTCCTCAGTTGTCAGTTAAGCAGTATTTCCTAAACCATGCTGTTAAGCATTTTTAGGAACACCCAGGGTCAGTACTGGTCAGTGAGGATCAGCAATGGTTGAGGTGAGACAGAATCCATCTGGTCCTAGCCCAGCCACTAAGTGGTTCTGCTTACTTCATTTCCTTATGTCAAAATTTAAAATTTCACTGCATGAATCTCTCATGTGTCCAGCTTTAAATAATATCTATAGCACTTTATTCGGCTCCAAATGTTTATTATGTGAAGTTCCTAAATGTACAGAACATCTAAAGGTTAATAGGAATCAAACTCTTTGCTTGAAAGTGTATTTACTTCCCTTTGTAAACACACCTGGTTTTTATTTCCTACTAGATACTCTACTACGCTCTGTCCCTGAAAGACTGGTTTCCTTCTTCCAGGCAGACTTTAAAAATAAACACAGAAAAAGAAACCCCACTGTTGTACTACTGCCGTCAGGAGCCTAGGGTCGCACCCTGTGCACGTCGGTGATAAAATCTAAGCTGCATGGTGTGTGCAAACCCCCCAGTGCCACCCCTTCTGAAGGAAGGGCAGCCCCGATAGCAGGGGGGATTCTCCCAGGCCTCTGCCCAGTTCACGTGCTACGAATTACGTCCTGGCAGATGTGGCGGACAAGCAACTCAATGTGTTTGTTTGTTTCTTTCTATTCACAGGATAAACATAAAATCAGCTTTTCATCAGGAAGCTGGGTCTGGGGAAGTTTTGGGTTTACAGCGTTCATTCATTAGTCTTCACACTAGCCTTTGGTCACATTACTCGACGGGTCTTTTAAAAGACCAAGCTCAAGTCACCTTTAGGTTCCTTGAATTCAGTGCCTCGCGCTGCTCGTTCATGTACTAGAACATGAATGATTCCGAGAAGAGACCCTAAATGAAGGTTATAAGTGGCATTTAAACCTTTGTCGTTTTACCAGAAATGCTTGCAACTATCGTCACTCACAACAGATCCCATAATTATCATTAGGTTCTCTATTCCTTTAAAGCAGAAGTCAACTGCATTTGGCCTGCTTGGGAAGCAAATAAATTGAAATTTCACTTGTGTTTGGTAAGGTTAATATGATCGCTAACAACTGCAACCAGTATTTTCTGTGTATTATTAAAAAGCCAACAGAACATTAAAAATTGCTTAATGTGCATGACTCAGAGACCTATTGTGCATTCAGCAAATTAGATTACAGAAGATCTGACGTGAGGTGGACGAGATAGGGAGGAAGTGATGTCACATGAGAAAGGACAGAAAGACAAAAATGAGAAGAAATAGATTCCTCTTCACAAAAGAGTCCCTTGCTTCTTTCACATTAAGTACTTTAGGAAAAGATGCATTTGTATTTTCCATCTTTTTTTCTCATCAATCATCCTCTGGCCGGCTGAGTAGCATAGAATGAGAATGGTGAAGACTCCACTCCTGTGGTGTTTTTGCACGTCCGTCTGTGGATGTTCAGACAGTCCCTCCAAGTCTGATTTCCTGCTACGTGGGCAGCTTTGGCCACAGACAGCAGGAGGGGGCGGGGGCCAGCAGGCCAGTGGAAGGCTGAACATCAACAGGTGTTGGTGGAGGACACTCTCGTGTGTTGGCTACCTGTTGAAATCATCTTTGGGGAGCTGTTACTTTCTATCGTTAACCATTTTCAGTCTTGGAATTTTTGCTTAGAAACAAGTGGAATTACCCAAGCTGTTGACTACACTGAAAACATCACATAAGCCATAATGGATGACAGTTTGATTTTAAAGTATATACTCTTACTCTGTTAAGGAATAAGATTTATTTTGGAAATGCTTGTCAGAATGTCCTTGAGCTTTAGAAAGATGAGTTCCCTCCATGTCTCAGCTGCTGAGTAGTTGCAGGTGTCCTTGCCTTTCTCCGACCTCTTCCAGCCGGCAGCCCCTGTCTCTCTGAACCGTGTGTGGAAGAACCGCATAGATGGCTGTGCTCTTTGCTCACAGAGTCAGAAAAAGCTGGGGCTGGTGAGGGGCTCTGGGGAACTGGGTATTCAGGCTGTTCTTGGAAGATATCACAATTAAGTGAAAGTTGCTTTATTGCTGGTATTGCTCTAAATTAACTATGCTGGTATGAAAACACCTAGCATAGTGTCCAGCCACATTTCTTTTGTATTATAAGAAGTCTCTGGGCACTTACTCATGGCCCTTTAAGAATACTTTCTACACAATATGGGATAATAGAGTCATGTTAAAATACCAAGTAACATCTAACTGCATTGGTTGAAAAGTTATCACACCACTTTAAAGAAAGAAATTTAGTTCCATCAAACTCTATAGCTCTCAAAACCTGGCTTGGGGTGTACAATTTAATTGGTAGTCTCACATAAAGTAGCCTTTTCTGACCCCCTGTACCACAAGAAAATCCAGTTCCTTTCTAGCCTTTAATAAAAACTCTATGGGGTATCATAAATTGACCTTTGTAGGGCATACATAAGAAGAAACACATGCACAATTAAATATAAAATGAAAGAGTATTTAGAGTTCGGTCAAATGGGTCCTGTGTGGATTTCACAATATATTTTGCCTTATGTTAGTTTACTAACTTTTAATTTAGTACTCAATCAAATTGGAGGGTTTTTTCCCCTCTTTTCATCCAAAGCCATATTTAAATAACCAATTATAATCGCAATACATTACTGAACTAAAAAATCTTATTTCCTATACGTTGGGAAAATATGTGTCTCAAGATTCTTTTCTCTTTACAATATTCTGCCCACCTTCCCTTCTCCCTACATCCCGCATGAAGATTTAATTCTTCAATTACTCTGAACTTTGGGGGAAATGTCCAGTTGCTGTTGTTTTTTAACTAATATTTTGGTTTTTCTGACTATTGCACACTAATGAAAATGCCCTGTGCATCTGTAGTAAATAAATCTTTGAATTGCTAATTGTTTCAGATTAACCTCAGAGATCTCTAGCAGCTGTTTTTATGGCATTTTCAGCATACAAATCAGTCTGTTCATTTCTGGGTCTTTAATCAAACCATAACACACATGCATGAAGGTCAGGTTGACTGGATAGAATGGCGGCAGCATCAGTTTATTCTGTAGATCCACGGGGGCCAGGTCATCCTTTATCTCCTCCTCTCACCTGTATTAGGAAACTCGGGCTGCCATCACAGAGTAACAAAGACTGGGTGGCTTAAACCACAGAATGTATTTTCTCCTAGTTCTGGAGGCTAAAAGGTTAGAAGTCCAGCATCGAGGTGCCAGTAAGGTTGAGTTCTGGTGACACATCTCCTCAGTTTGCAGACGGTCGCCTTCTTGCTGTGTCCTCACATGGCCTTTCCTCCTTGGGTGTACTTCCTGCGTCTCTTCTACTTCTCATAAGGAGAACAGTCTTACTAGCTTAGGGCCCCACTCTTATGACCTCACTTAACCTTCATTACCTCCTTAAAGGTCCTATCTTCAAATACAGTCACATTGGGGGGTTGGAGCTCAACATATGAATTTGGGGCTGGGGGATACAGTTCAGTCCATCACACACCTTAAGGATGATACCTGATGTCTCCCATTCCACCCTCCATACCCCTTCTCTCGAGGTGCTCCATGCTGAGGGGTACTGATCTCTGTGTCCTGTATGGTCTCCCAGGTCCTCTGGCTCCCAGGTTTTAGCCAATGGGATGGATATGGGAGAAATGGGGCGGGGAGAGGAGGAGACTGGGTCTCAGTATGTATTCCCCTGGCCCCTTTCTGAAGGGCTGATAGGGGTTGGTGTGTCCCCTGAGCAATTTTCAACTCCTGTTATCCCCTCTGTCTCCAGCTCCAGTGACTTCTCTCTACCCAACTCCTTGCAGGCCTGGTGCAGGGGATGGGTTATTGACCCAACACTGTCCTTAAGAGTTTCCCTTCACCATTGCCCAGTTGTGAAGTAATTACCTCAAATCATCTGTTTGATACAGGACGTCACCTCGGTCTGGAAGGGACGTTTCCAGGGTAGCAGCATCCCACTGTCTATTAACCAACTGTTATCCCAACCCAGGGGATCTCCCCAGGGCCCTTAGCCATGCCATTGTCCTCCCGAGTGGTGTCATCTGTGGATACTGCCAGAATAGAATGACTTGAGGTCATTGTGAAGGAGCCCTTGTGAAGTAGGGATCTTTAGGGGGGCTTTGAGGTCAGACCCTGAGTCCTTCCCTTGAGGACACTCGGGAGAGGTCCGAAGTTCTGATTCTGCAGGTCTGGAGAGAACTTGGAGGCTGGTCTGCTCTTAGATCCTAATGCCACGCTTCAGTGAGGACTCAGGAGTCTCAGCTAAACACAGCATAGCAAACATAAGCCCAAAAGAAAACTGCTGTAAGGGCTAAGGGCTCAGGCTTTGGTGCCAGTTGGATTTCAAGCTCTGGCTCTGGCGTTGGTCAGCGTTTCTGAGCCCCCATTTGGTCATCTGTAAAATGATGATATAGACTCGCTTTGTGCAGAATAACGTTGAAACAGTGCTTGGCGCATAGTAAGTGTCTATAAATGTTAGCTCTGTTGTTTTTAGCATACAGTGGACTTTTGTGTGTAACACTCCTCTTGATCATAAAGTAAAATTGTCTCTTAAGAATTGGTCCTAATACAGGAATAAATGTATTTGTATTTGTTTATAAAAATCATACACTGTTGCCAAAGGATGGTATGAAAATAAAATAAAAATCTTTCCTAAGCTTACCAAACAGGGTAAGTTCTGTTACTTCGTCACTTTATGGTAGCTTTATGCCTTTAACCTTATGCACATTAACTTCTTTACGTACACATACATTTTTTCCAAACAGAGACCATGCTATATCATTCTGTATCCTACATTTGTCTCTACATCATGAACATAAAAGTATCTCCTGAATATTTTCTTATTAAACATTCTTTAAAATTGAATTAGTTTTTAAAGATCTCTTTTGAATTTTATACACAGGCAGTCATAATTTTACATAGATATATAAATGCGTCATATATGCGCTCTCATTGTTTTGTGGTTTTACCTCTTCATGGTGCTATTTCAACCAGGTGGGTTTTGCATTATTTCACGTGTTCTGTTGACCTGTTAGGTAAGGCCCTGATGTGACCAGGCTTCTCACCTACAATACAGTCGCTTGGTGTGTGGTAGAGAAGCTACATTTTGGTGATGAACTGGAACCTTCCTTCTTTGGCTAAGAGGGTCTATTTCTGAAGTCCAGGTATAAGTCAGTGACTAGAATTTTTAAATCAGGCCACCCACAGGTAATGAGGGGCAATTCTGGGATTGACAAACTATTGAATATAGTCCTTGGTGTATGGTGGCTTGGTGATTTTTGCATCTTTTTCCATGTTTCATGAATATTTTGGTGGGAGACTGAAGGAAGGTAAACCAGACCCAGCTGTCCAGGGCAGTAGCATCCAGAAGTTTCTTTTCCTGTCTCTTCCTGAATTTGTCCCATTCCTGTGTAATCATATTGCATTTTTCCACATTGAAGGACAAAAGGAAATCTATGCTCAAGTCGGTCAAATCATGTCATAAATATTCTGTTCCTTGAGGATTCAAGGTCAGAGACAGTTTATCACAGATACTCCGGATTCTTTGTGGCCTCTCTTCTTGGTTCTTTTTTCCAGAAATTCTAAGACATCATCCCAAATATTTTTCCCTACCCCTAGGACCAGAAAGTGAGGGCCTGGAAGGAAGAGTCTCAGCCATCCCTATGTGATTTTTGGTTCTCGCTTCCTAATTACAAACTAAATGTTAGGTTTGGTGAGGTGTCCTCCAGTGTGCCTTCTAGTTTTAAAATGGTGAGATTTCTCCCAGACGCAGCTATAACTATTCCTATAAATATTCTTCACTTAGGCTTACCTCTGTTTCCTCCCAAGACCTCATCTTATAGAACCAAATAGTCATTATGCTTCAATATATCTATATTCTACTTTTCTTCTTGATTATTTTATGACATTAAGGATAGCTTTAATTTATGCCAAGGTTTGGCAAGGAAGAATATGACTCCATCTCCTAGCTATGTAAGATCATGAGTCTGGTTGAAGATGTCATCTGCAATCAAATATGTTTGAAAATTACTTCAGAATGTGCCTAAGGTCATACAGCCAGTACAAGGAAGAGTTTTGCAATGACCAACCACTATTAAAGACTCTGAGGAGTTCTGCAGTAAGAGAACCTGTTTAATTTTGCTGAACTCAGAGTTTCCAAACATATTTGATCTCTTGATATCCTTTTATTTCTGGTAGCATCCATTAATAATCCTTAGTTATTAGTGTCCACACCATGCACAGGGGAGGCACAGTTCTAGAAGGAAGGATATCGGACTTTTTCTGCCAATCACTGACATGTCATCTCAGATAAATACATAATCTTTCTACACCTCATGCTCCTCACCTGTGAAATGAGGGTGCACAGTAGCACCCCCTTCATGGTGGATGTAAATGTTGGTAGCAATAGTATTTGACTGTGGTGATTGGTGATTAATAATATTACAATTCTGGGGTCCAGCTGTCTGAGTTCAAATTTTGTCCTTCCTTGTACTGGCTGTATGACCTTAGGAGCATTACTGGACTTCTGTACTTCAATTATTCACCTGTATGGTGGGGACACAAATTGCACCATTCTCACAGGGTTATTAGAAGAATTCATTCTGATTCACGTAAAACTTTAGAACTATGTTTGGTCCATGGTAGGTACCTAATAAATGTTAGCCCTTATTATTATCATCACTAGAGGCCCGGTGCACAAATGCATACACCAGTGGGGTCCTTAAGCCTGGCTTGCGCCCTCTCACAATCCGGGACCCCTTCAGGGATGTAGTGGTGCACGAAGTGTCAGGCAGCTTAGAAGGAGCCTGAGGTGCCACTGCAGTTCATCCTGGCCCTGCTGCACCTGCCACCATCTCTTGTTAGTGCTGCTATAGAGGCGGACTGCTGCAGCTATGCTCGCCAGCTATGAGCCCGGCGTCTGGTGCCCATCGGTCAGCTGAGTGGCACTCCCACTGTGGGAGTGCACTGACCACCAGGGGGCAGTTTCTGCATTGAGCATCTGCCCCCGGTGGTCAGTGCACATCATAGCAACCAGTTGAACGGTCGAATGATTGACCAGTTGCCTAGGGTTTTATATATATAGATTGGTGCTATTGTTACTTCTATAACTGTGCCATGTGAGAAAGATTATTTTAGTTACTTCTTTTATGGGTTTATTTGACTTATAACATTATATTAGTTTCAAATGTACAACGTTAATGATTCAGTGTTTGTATATATTGTGAAATGTCATGAGAGTGAGTCTAGTTAACTTCCATCATCTCACATAGTTACCAATTTTTTTCTTGTGATGAGAACTTTTAAGATCTATTCTCTTAGCAACTTTCAAATATGTAATACACTATTATTAATCACTAGAGGCCCGGTGCAAGAATTCATGCACCAGTGGGATCCCTCAACCTGGCCTATGGGATCGGGCTGAAACCGGCTCTCTGACATCCCCTGAGGGCACAGACCAGGCCAAGGGAACTCACCGGTACATGATCGGGGCGGGGAGGGACTGCACAAGGGCTCCAGGGCATGTCTGGCCCATTTTGCTCAGTCCTAATTGGCTGGACCTCAGCAGCAAGCTAACCAACCAGTTGTAGCATCTGCCCCCTGGTGGTCAGTGCACATCATAGTGAGTAATTGAGAGGCCTTAGCATATCATTAGCATATTATTCTTTGATTGGTTGAACAGATGACTGGACAACTGGACACTTAGCATATTAGGCTTTTATTATATAGGATAGTCACCATGCTATACATTTTAGTTTCTACAAGTAACTCCTCTTACATCAAAACACAACTTAAAGTTAAACACAGCATGTTATTAAAATAGCATCACACACTCCTGCAAATATCTGATTGTGTCTTGTCAATTTTGATCTCTTCATCTAGAGCCTGGGATCCTCGTCTTCCATCATTTAACTGCTTAACATTTTGTCTTTGTGAACAGGGGCGGAGAGGCCTGGGCTCTGTTTTTGTCTGGGCGTCAGGCAATGGCGGAAGGAGCAAAGACCACTGCTCCTGTGACGGCTACACCAACAGCATCTACACCATCTCCATCAGCAGCACAGCCGAGAGTGGAAAGAAGCCGTGGTACCTGGAAGAGTGTTCCTCCACACTGGCCACAACCTACAGCAGCGGAGAGTCCTACGATAAGAAAATAGTACGTGCCATTTGCATGCCTGCCAGGATGTATTTATTTATCCTTCACTTTGACATCCAGACAGAAAATCACAAATCCTTTTTTTAATACTCACCTGAGGACATGCTTAAGATACGTTGTATGCAAGTGTGTGTGTGTGTGAGAGAGAGAGAGAGAGGGAGAGGGAGAGAGAGGGGGAGAGAGAGAGAGAGAGAGAAAGAGAGAGAGAGAAGGAGAAAGAGGCAAACATCGATCAGTTGCCTTCCATATGCTCCCCGACTAGGGATCAAACCTGCAACCCAGATATGTGCCCTGACCAGGAATCTCACCAGCAACCTTTTGGTGCTCTGGGCAACACTCAACCAACTGAGCCACTCCAGCCAGGTGGGAAATCCCAAATTTATATGCACATGTAATATATGGAAATAGAAAGTCTGATTAGCTGATTACTCAATACAAGTATTTGTAAATGCTACCATTTCGTGGAAAAACCCTGTCCAGATGATGACATCCTGCATTTAATGTGGCCTTAGACATGATTACGCTTCAGTTATATGGAGGACAAATGAATGGTTCCCCTTTACCCAGTGAGTTAGTGGTAAGAAGGGACTAGAATCTAAATCTGACTCTGAGCCCGGTGCCTGTATCCCTGTAGTCCCCACACTGCCTTTCAGCCTTAGCGTCAGGGCTTCGGTTTCCAAAGACAGCTAATTCAGAGGGAAAAACAAAAGTATAGGAGGAAACCCAGAATTCCAGTTGGACTCTCTTTATTTAACGTGAACGAAACCTATACGAAAGATGCTTTTCTAATATTTCCTCACCAAGTTGGCCTGAGTGAAAAGCACAGAGTCCTGTGTGATCTCCTGCTTGCTAACATGCCTACTCTCTATGCAGACAGCAAAAGGATTGGTGAGAGTTCAGGTTGCAGGACCAGCCTGCATGGGTTTCATTGGGTGTTGAACTATTTACTAGCTGGGTAACTTTAGACACGGTACTGAATTTTTCTCTTTTAGTGCTCTTGCTTGTAAAGTGGGGACATTTAATAGTTCATAGTTTGTGGAGTTATTACAGAGATTATGAGGAAGTAAATAAAAAGAACTTTGTGTACTAGCTGACCCATTTGTGCTCCAGAAAGATCTGGCTTTGGGGGTACCCTGCACATGCTGCTGATTCTAAATGTCAAACACCTTTGTACTTTGCTCTTTTCCTGATCATGGTTTTGTGACCTGTCTAGGGTTTTGTCTTACTAAAGTGGAGTTCAGCTGCTATGCCTGCCACCTTAACATTTAGCCAAGACCTTGCTCTCGGGTCTTATTGATGCTACATCTGACTTTTCCACGGCAGTGATAGGACCCTACCTCATCCACGGTGTTCTTTATTCATTTATATTATATGATTTTATGTTTGATTTTTTAATTACTTCTTAAGACCTTTAGTGACGTTTTGCAGATTGATTTAAATAAAAACTGCCTACCATGTACAGATCCCATCTGTCCCCATCTTGCCCTAACTTCTTTACCATAGCTGGGCTAAAAGAAATACACATGGGTCTGCCTTTAAGCACCTCCATCAATCATCAGTAAACATAACTCTGCAATACACAGTGAAATATGAAAAGAGGAAGTACAGAGATGAGTATGTTTTGAAGTTTCACAGCTTTCTTAATGGGATCGTGATCCTCTGTGATGTGTTTGTTACCTTCATCATGGAAATACTATAATAGAGGAATGTTCCTTCAGCTTTCAAATATGAAGACATTGTTTCTCAGAACTAATAATCAGTGTCCACTAGTAATAAGAGACACTGGTCAGTCCTGCATCATGAAAATCTTGAGAAAACTCCTTGGACTAAGGATCCCCTTCTTATACCTCTCAAGTATGAAGGCAGTTTGAGACAGACTCACCTTTGCTTCAAAGTAAATAGGCCCATCTAGTCCAATTTATCCCTGATTGCTGGGGTTGAAGGGGGGGTACTCTTAAATTCCATAATTGTCTTCCTTAAGGAAAACTTACAATCCAAAGGGTAAAATATCAAAAGGAAGGGAGGGTTGTCTGAGCCTCATATAGGAGAAACAATGTGGACAGAGGGACCTCAAAATTGTTACTGTTAGATTTAGTCCTTAGACTTGACCTTCCTGGTCCCTTCATCATTATTTGCTGTGATTGTGCAGTAGCTTTTATGACCCCCATGACAGGATGGTCATGTAGGATTCTCTCATGGATGGACAAATTGGTCCATTCGGTGGTCCAGGATAAGGCTTGAAAGGGAAGGTGGGCACTGACATATCCTTGCTTCGGGTCCTGTACTTTACTTTTCCCTAGTTGCTGCTTTTGATGTCAAAACCTTAACTGATTCACTATATATTTAACATTTACTCATTTCTAATTTGTATTTAATCTCTCCCGTTTTCATTACAGCAGCTTACTAGCAATTTTCTTTATCTGGTTCTCAGATTCTCTTATTTTGCTTGAATCTCCGGATTGCTCTCAATCGGAGAGGGAATGTGGGAGCTGTTTCAAACTGTAGTCGCTAGCTTCAGACTGTGCAGGGGCTAAGCAGCCTTCACGGTGCCTTGGTTCCTTCATCTATACAATGGAGGTAAAACCAGCATCAACCTCACAGATTTTCCTGAAGAGAATAAGTATGAGGTGAAGGTATTTACACAGCACCTGACACAGTCAGTGGCTGGTACCATGGTTCCCCGAGTCAGTGTAGCTTTCTGCATCCTGCAGAAAGGAAGCTAGGCTGGTCATTTTCCCAGCTTTTGTTAACAGAGGTGCCTGTTGCACTCCCCTGACCCCCCACCACCCCATTCTGCCGATCTATAAAATACTGAATCTGTTCCACCCACCCCATAAAGCAGTGGTTCTCAACCTTGGCTGCACACTAGAATCATCTGGGAATCTTTTTAAAATCCTGATTTCTGGGCCTCATCCTCCGGAAATTCTGTTTCTTTGTTACTAATGTTGTGGCCCCACCCCATAACAAAGAAACAGAATTTCTGGAGGATGAGGCCCAGAAATCAGGATTTAAAAAAGATTCCCAGGTGATTCTAATGTGCAGCCAAGGTTGAGAACCACTGCCATAAAGAAAGGCACTTTGATGGCGAACATGTTAACAGTGTGAACATGAGTAGAGGTGGCAGCCACATCAGCCTTTTATGGCCCCGCTGACCCCTTTTCCTTCTAGACGTCAGGATGACAGAGAGTCCTGTGTTGCTGCTGGGACCTTGTCTTCATCAGGCTTTGAACCAGGCTCGAGTGGCCCCTCGGAGATGCCCGCATCCTGTTAGTGGCATCTGTGATGGAGTGTTACGGAGATGGCAACGTCTCCCTTTCTGCTCGGGGCTCTCTTCCCGGGGTCATTCGTTTTCTTTTGTCACTTGCGGCCTCTCCAGAAGTGCACACTCATCATTCCTCAGTCACAGAGCACCTTTGTGATCTGAACCAAGGCAGCTGCTGGGGACCCAGGAGAGAGGAAACATCTCCTCTCTGCTTCTCGGAAAGCACTTCTGTTAAATAAAGTGACCTTGTCCTCAACAAATGCCTTCTCGCGGCATGCAAGCAGGAAATCCTCGCCTGGGTTTCAAAACATAGCGAGGTCTCCATCCATCTCTTGGTTTCCTGCCACTACTGTTAGGGTGACTGTGGACCTTGGTATTCCATTCATGCTTTAATAGATCCGATCGGGGGGGCCCGATATCATATTATTATAGCAGCTGAAGCACCAAAATATCAAGATCACTACAGTAAGGAGCTCCTCTATAAGATAAACAGAAACCAGTGGACATGACTGGTTATTATAAAGCCATGGTATGAAGTAATATTTTAATTAACCATAGTGTATACATCTTGGTTCGTGTTGAATATGTAATATGTTTATAGTGCTTCAAAATGTCCTAAATATAACATTGTAGTCCTCTAATGTGTGTCCCTGCACTATGTACATCGAATGCATTTGTCATCATGTCTCCAGAACACTTTGCAGGAAGATAAGGTGTTTTCCCTGCCTTACAGATGAGAAACCTAAAGCTCGAAAGGTTAAGAGAAACAAAGCTAGTAGGTGGTAGAGCCCAGATTCCAACCAAAATCAGATAGACACCCCAAAATCCACCTTGCAACCAATATGCTATCAGGCCATTGTTCAGGGACACCCAGTATGGGGCTATATGACAATTGGCGTCATTTTTTTTTTTTTACAACATGGCCCACTTATTTTGACTTTCATTAGTTTTCATAACCCCCCTCAGACAATTGGTCCTCTTGCAAAAACCTAAAACTCTTTGCCAATCTGAGTTGCTAGTGCCTGTAGCACAGTGTGGGCACCAAATTCCCCAAGCATATGCTGTTTTGTGTGACATTCAACTCAGGGCTCTGTCCTGGGAAAAGTGAAGTCTGTTAGACCAGAAACCACTTCTTTATTATGTCTGTTCTCAATTTTCACCTCAGAGAGGATATTCTTCTTCACCTCCCCTGAAACAGCGGCTCTTCCCTCCACTATACTCTACTCTTAGCCCATTCAATTTTCTTTCTAGTTTCCACAGAGCTACTTAACATGAGATCGTACATTTTCTTATTGACTGTTTTTCACACTAGAATGGAAAGTACTTGAGATTGAAGACTTTGTTTTGATCTCCCCAGAGCCTGAGCTTAATAACTAATTAGGCATAAATGGCTAATCAGACATCGGGAAGGATGGAAGCTTTAGGAGTGTTTACAGGAAGACAGAGGGGTGTTGTGTCTCTCTAAGGAAAACTGCTCCTGCTGATAGGTTGGTGAGAGGCAAAGGGTATGTGACAATATATTTAGCGTAGAAAATTGCCTGGAGTCCATTTTCCATCTTACAACTTGATATAGCTGTAACATATTACCTTTCTTAGTGTCAAAGACCATTAAAGATCCAGTCTATAACTACATCCCATCCCAGCATTTCTGCCAAGTTCTGTTTGGGAGCTAAAGCTCCCCTCTCTTCCCAGTCACTCCCACCATTAAATTATCTCTTGCCTTTGGGACTAGTTGAGTTTTTGCCTTTTTTCTCCCCTGTAGTAATTTGGCTCGGTGATTAGAATTCGGGGGCCATGGTATCCCTCCCGGGATGGGTTCTGTGAGCCAAGGTTGAGAGAATATATGCTCTACTCAACCCTCTCCTGATGTCATTTTATTCATTTGTGTTCAAAACAAACTTGCTGCCTGGGGTGTATCGGGGTTGGCCTGAAGCACCAATTCCACGTGGAGGAATTATCTTACTGCTTTTAGTCCTTCTCAGCAGCCACACATTTCCTTTTGCAGAAACATCGTGAACTCCCCCAACACTCAACTCATTAGTCAGTACAGGTACTTTCTCTGTCCTCTCTCTCTCCTTTTGATTCCGGAACTGTCATTACTTTTCATGAGTGAAAGACTAGCAAACCCAGATGTGTTTAGTTTGTGTGGAAGTTTGGTACATATTCTCTTGAGAATGGGAGTGGGGAGGGGGAGGGAAAAGAAAGTTTGTTCCTGAAAAGTTCTGATATTTATTATGGCCCAAAGGAGACTCGGTGTGCCCACTGGCTGACTTAGGCCGGTCCCAGGTCCCACCGTCCTTGCTGGTGGTGGTCTGACTGTCACCCTTACTCTCCCACATGACCACACTCTGTGACTCAGCTTTTTCTTTTCTGCCATTGCAGGATTTACTACTTCACTACCTACCCGCTCTTCAGTAGCCGTTAGTGCTTGGGCAAGCTAGCTTCCCCCAACCTCCACCTACTAAGTTAATAAATAGTATATCTTCTTTGGAGCGTTCTTGTGGGACTAAATGTGGTTTTTTTATGCACATGAAAGTGCACGTGCACGCGCACGCACACACACACACACACACACACACAAACACAAACACAAACACACACCTCTATTACCCGTTGCCTCACGCATTGCAGGTTGCCCGTGGTGGTAGCCATAGTAGCTGTGGGGGGAATTGCTCTCCTTTACTTAGCCCCTGGATTGCATATAGACATATACACACATACTTTTTATAGGTTGCTTATAAGTTTATGTGAGTTCTGTTTGGAGAGTCAATAAAGAAGTGACCTTGAAGTCTTTCCTAAGAAGTGGGAGAGTTTAAAGTACAGAACAAAATGAGCTCAGATGAGCTTGACTTTAGCAATTCAACTTAGCCAATACTGTGCTTCTGCTCCGTACCTAACGTTACGAGCTCCGAGCAAACATGATGTAAGATGGCATCTTTCTGTAGTGATCGCAACATCACATTTGTAAGCAAAACCTTACTTTTGCAGTTCACATTTATAGATTCTCGTAGCAACACGTGAGTGGAATTTCATGTGGACTTGTCAGCAATGATTGAATTTTACACCAGTCCTTGTGACTTTGGTGAACACATAAAGCATTAATTGGTCCTCAGTTCCTTTTTATTTTGCTGTGCTTTCATAAATCAGCTTCTTCTGTTTTATCCATGGACACATTTAAGGTTTTTCATTTCTCTCCTTATCGCTCGGAGCTGTGTCTGAAACAGCTTTCTGGGCACATTTCTAATCCAAATGAAAATCAACACCAGAGACAAATTCATTTCATGTTTGAAAACTATCTGTTCAGTTGCACTTTTACCAGATAAGAGACAATATGGCACCTTCAAAATAAAACAGATCACAAGATAACCCAGAGATAAAAAACCCTTAACTGGAGGGTTGCTATAAAGGCTTGTCGCTTACGGCCAAAGTCAGTCTGGACTGAGATTCCCCGGAGAATGACATCAACAGACTAAAATAAAAGATTCAATCAGCCCCAGTAATGAAATATGATAGATTAGGAAATAATGGTTTAGGATGAGAAAAAGTGATGGTTCTTCTGCAAGGAAGCCAGGCCAGGCCTGAACAAAACCCACTCCTCACCATAGGAGGATGGCGTCCCTAACTTTGTAGAGTCCAAAAAAACCATCTGCTACTCATCCTGGGACAGGCTGAAAATCTAATTTGCCGATCAGGACAGCTTTGATCTGGCTTGGGGCCTGGTGTCATCTCCTGTTTTCTTCACTCTGATGGGCAGGAATGATATTTTCTTGAGCAATCAGAGGGGTTCTGAGGAGGAAAATTCTGTTTCTGATTTGGGTAGCGAATTAAGGGAATTTGGAGCGTGCAAGATGCGCCGCCGGGCTTGCAACCAGGTTCCGAGACATTCTTTACAGTGGAATCTAAACGTGAAGTGCTTTATTGTTCCGTTTTCACATACAGCATCTCTGGACTCCCTGCCCTGGGATGTGGGCCGAGTGCAACTTTTCCTTTAAATTACCATGTCAGATCTTGTATGCATGCGTTATGATTAATGGGGTTACCCCGTGTGGTTCCAGTTTTCAGAACATCATTTTTCTTCAAGATTGCATGCTCCTTGGTGGTCTTTGCCTTTTCTTTCTAAAGACACAAAAATTTCTCCGGTACTGTGGCTACTCTTAATGATGAAAACCCTGCCTTAGATCTTTCTGGTAATTTACACCTAAATATCTTTGCCACTGACAGTAACTTCCTCTTGAGATGACCCAGCTGGAATTTCCACTTAAGGCAGGATGAGAAGGGAGTGAGGATGTTTTTGTTTCTTTTCTCTCCATTCCTTCCTCCTCTCCATCACCTTCCTGTTCCACTCCCTTCCCACCCCTGCTCACTACTCAAGTTTCATCTCCTTGAAGTGGTTGGCGGGGAGGGGCGGCGGGGGGAGAGAGATAAAAACACAGTGGTGACTGGAATTCTGCAGTCCTACCTATATCAATAGCATTTATCACTAAATTGGTGTTTATATGGAAAAGCACTGAGTGGCTTTCTGTTTAAGTCTATTATTATATGTATAATATAATATATAGGTGTCTATACCTGATGTCTATATATAGATAGGGCAAATTCCGATTGCAAACCCGACATCCTAAAACTTTTATTGTTCATGTTTGGGATTGGCAGGAGGTGGTAATTTATTAGACTCAAAAATGCAACACACACTTGGCGTGTTTATTCTGGATTTGATTCTGTGCATTGAAAGTGTCTGAAGAATAAGGAAAGGAAGCCAAGTGGGAAAACATCATGAAAAATTTTGAATCCAGGCACTAGTCATTGAAAAAAAAAAATAAAACTTGGCAAAGGAACGTGACCATGAGGGTGAGGTAAAATGGGAAGAATGCAGCAAGGCCATCTTTCAACAAGAGCGTATCTGAAAACAGGGAAACCGGCTGCTCCTGGGCTGTTTATGCATTGATTTAGGGATCAGGCCTTTGGAAAATAGGGCTGCAGATTTACCCATCATTTCAAATGAAGTAGAAATACCTTTTCAATGATCCACCAGTCCCACTTCGGGTACATATCTAAAATAATTGAAAACAGAATCGCGAAGAGATATTTGCACACCCATGTTCATTGCAACATTATTCACAATACCAAGAGGGGGAAGTAACCCGAGTGCCCATTGACAGATGGATTAATAAAGACAATGTAGCATATACATACAATGGAATACTATGCAGCCTAAAAAGTGGGAAATCCTACAACATGGATGAATCTTGAGGACAGAATTTTAAGTGAAATAAACCAATCACAAAAAAAGACAAATGCTGTATAATTCTACCTATAACAGGTACGTAAAGTAGTCAAACTCATAGAAGCAAAAGTGGAATGGTTGTTGCCAGGGTTGGGGGGGAGGGGAAAAAGTGGAGTTACTCAGTGGGTAGAGTTTCAGTCATGCAAGATTAAAAGTTCTAGAAATCTGTTATACGGCAATGTGCATATCCTATATAATAAAAAGCTAATATGCAAATCAACTGAACGGCGGAACGACTGGTTGCTATGACATGCACTGACCACCAGGGGCAGACGCTCAACACAGGAGCTGCCCCTTGGTGGTCAGTGCACTCCCACAGGGGAAGTGCCACTCAGCCAGAAGCTGGGCTCATGGCTGGTAAGTGCAGTGGCAGTGGCAGGAGCCTCTCCCACCTCCCCTGCAGGCGGGCGGTAAGGAGTGAGGGGTCCCGGACTGCAAGAGCCCCAGACTGCTAGAGGGATGTCTGACTACTGGCTTAGGCCCAATCACATGGTTGGG
>NW_006300104.1:260382-274097 GCF_000327345.1 Myotis davidii | reverse complement strand
GACCGTACCCTTTTATGTAATGATGTTTACTTTGAATTTATATTAGTTCACACAAACACTCCATCCATGCTTTTGTTCCGGCCCTCCGGTCCAGTTTAAGAACCCATTGTGGCCCTCGAGTCAAAAAGTTTGCCCACCCCTGGTGTAGTCCCATGTACCGAGAGGTTGCTGGTTCAATCCCCAGTCAGGACACATGCCTGCATTTTGGGCTTGAGCCCCCAGTATTGGGTGTACAGGAGGCAGTGATCAGTGTTTTGCTCTCACATTGATATTTCTCTCTCTCTCTCTAAAAATCGATTAGAAAAAATAATTTTAAATAAATACAGGAAGTTTTTTAATGTAGGAGTGTTTAGGGCTTTGTTTATCCAGACATCTTGCAGGCATCCACTGTGGAGGTTGAGAAGATGGCTAGAAACAGTCTTCCCTGCCTGCCAAATGCACAGTTGGGGCTCTGGCTCACCATTCAATCATTTAGGAAAAGAGTTCAAAGCTTGTCTTCTCTCTCCCATCACCAGGTCTGTGTGGTTCTGTATGTTTTTGTTTACCCGCCCACTTCTTGTGTATCAGTCCCTACCTGGTATGGAGAATCTGGTAACAGTGGAGGTACCAAAGGAGCAAAGGAAAGACAATGAGTACTGATGGCCTCTTGTGAAGCTCAGTCAGGATGTCAATCTAGATCCAACACAAGTAATTAGAGTCTACGCTGACCTCATGTGGCACTGAGGAAGGTTTTAGGGAGGATTCATTTTTAGGGAGTTACAAAGCTTTTCCTGGGAAGACCAAATTTATTTCCAAATCACCTAATCTCCACATTCTTCTTAAAGGATGCTCCTTAGAACAGCAGGGCTTTGCTTCTATCTCCCTGTGCCTTTCTGATGACCGTTCACCTCAGTCTCTTACCTGTAAACTATGAAGATTATATTTGTCGTGATGCTAAAGAAAGCTTTACTGATGTCTCCAATAACTGTTATGAGACCACCAGCTCATCTTACACGCCCTGTGAATTCCCAGCAGGAGTGATATCAGCCCCAAGGGGCCAAAAATGGATGCTTGTCAGGAGGAATGAGTTTACAAAATTTTAGATATTACAGTGGCTCATAAAATCTTACCCCATAGTGTTTAATCTCTTTTTAAGGACAATCTTAATTTAATTTTTCTTAGTGAAATGGTCATGACACAAAGGTTGACAAGCACCATCCTTGCTTGATGGGTCTGTTACTGAGCCATATTCACACTAAGAGGAAAATGTGATCTAGTTCTCACATTGTGATGGATGAAAATGAAGAAATAGCTGATGTCCTTCTATAAGATACTAGAGGCCCAATGCACAAAAATTCGTGCAAGAGTAGGCCTTCCTTTCCCCAGCTGCTGGCACCGGCTTCCCTCGGGCACCCGGAACCCGGGCTTCCCTCCTCTGGCTGTAGGCGGGCACCCGGGACCCAGGCTGCTTCCCTTCTTCGGCCACCCGCAGGCACCCAGAACCCTGGCTGGCTTCCCTCTGGCCCTGGCTTCATCAGGAAGGATGTCTGGTCTAATTAGCATATTACCCTTTTATTATTATAGATAAGATGTACTTAGTGCTGTAATTTCATATCAAGCGCATGGGTTGAACCTGGCTTTTAGTATTTGTATTAGATCTTTGAGAAATCCTTGGTTCTTCTATGTAACATTTCCATGAATTCTAAAAAAGTCCTTAAACGAATGTTCCCTCTATGGCAGAGCATACCTTTTGCTTAAAACCTGAGGCTCCCCCTACCTAACAGTTCTGGAAGGGCAGGGACCAGGCTGAGTGCTTTACTCCTTATGCTACCAATGCCTAACTCACTGTTTGGTTGCTGTGCAACATGACTGTATTATTAAAAATAGTGGGGTAGCCCTGGCCAGTGTTGTTTAGTGGTTAGAGTGTGGGCCTGCACACCAAAGGGTTGCAGGTTTGATTCCTGGTCAAGGGCACATACCTGGGTTGAGGGTTCACTCCCAGTTCCTTGGTTGGAGTGTGTGCAGGAGGCAACCAGTCAATGTGTCTCCTCTCTCACATCAATGTTTCTCTCTCTCCTCTCCCCTTCTTCCCTTCTTCCTTTCCCTGTGTCCTCTTATCCCTTCCCCTTCCTTTCTTCTACTCTCTCTGAAAAGCAATGGAAAAAATATCCTCAGGTGAGGATTTTTAAAAAGTAAAAGTATTGAGTAATGAAAGAACTGTAGCTTTAACTAGAGCTGGGACAAGGGTGAGGCAAGTGAGGTGTCTAGGGGTCTAGGGAATAAAATTTAAGGAGAACTTGCCCAACCCTTATGTTTCAGGCCAAACGCTCCCCTAGTCCAGTTTTCAAACCCTTCCCTTTCCAAAGTTGATTTAGGCGATTCTCTGGAAGTGATATGGTCATAGGAGCACAGGAACAGGGAATTTAAAACAACTATTTCAACACCCCTCCATTCCACTTGTATAAGTACATTTCTTTCTACTTGCACATGATTCACGGTGGCCCCAGATCCCTAAAAATGTGCACTTCTGTCTTCTAGATCACTACGGACCTGAGGCAGCGGTGCACGGACAACCACACGGGGACATCTGCCTCGGCTCCCATGGCTGCGGGCATCATTGCACTGGCCCTGGAAGCCAAGTAAGCCTTTATCTCTGTTTGTTTCCACTGGCGACAACCCCGCATCTCACGGACAGTCTACCCGCTCCCTAGTATAGAGCCCCTCGCACAACCCAGAATATAATCTTCCCAATCCCAACCTGAAAACTTCAAAGATTAGGGCTTTAAAAAAATTTTTTTTCTCCTATATTAAGGAAAAAGGCACTTTTTTTTATTTTTGAGTTTTTATATTCCCTAAAAAATCAAACTGTGTCATTACTGTATCAGGGAGTCATGTGCAAGCGTGCCAGTTGGCTCCAACTCCCTTGCCTTGTCGAGGTTTTCATTCTAGTCTGGGAATGTTCCTGTGAGTCTCGGAGTAGGCAGGCCTGCCCACTTCTGGGCCCCTTCCCTGCAGAACAGCAAGGCAGCTCAGAGTCCTTGACGACAGTACCATCACAGACTCATGCTCAGGGACAGAATATTTTAAGGTTACGGGACAGGAGCCCAGGAACAAGGACAAGCCACTTACCTTAAATCCTGTTTAATGTAGTTAAATTCTGTGACTAAAGAGCCCTTAGAAAGGTCCCCTGAGGTTATTTGCAATGCAGCCCATCTCTTCTTTCTCTAAGCACCAATACATCAATTTGTCTGAACTCTGAAAACCCAGTACAAATCTATACTCTCTTACTCTCCATTTTAAAATCCAAATGCCCAGAAAACTGAAGGGTTTTTTTTTGTTTGTTTGTTTTTTTGCAAAATTAACACCAAAACTCATTTAATTGCAAAGTTTGCCCTGATTTGATTTGAGACTATTGGCAGTCCTTATTTATTGTGAAAAATGCCTATATTTCACTACAGAAATATTAATGTGTTTGATTATGAGGTGCTGGCTTAGACTCCATTGGAGGTTTGTATAATATATGCAAGAGATAAGCTATCTGGGAAAAAAAGTTTGAATTTTAAATACATTTGGTGCAAGGTCTTTAGAAAAGGGGTTGTGGGCCTGTACTCAGAGGCCCTCCTGACAAGAGAATCATAACAACAAGGAATTGAAGTAATGATATGAGTGGTTTTCCCAAAATGGCCTTGCTTGCCTGTCTTAAGGAGAATGGAAGGATTCTTTCACCTAGTGTACCCTGATGTAGAACAATAGCAGGTGACAGGAAAAGAATACAAGAATCATAACATACTCAGGTATTATAGCAAAAAGGCACTTTTTATTCTTAACACAGAGGTGGCCTCACAACATTTCCTGCTGCCCCTTTGTAAGGCAAGGGCCTGTGGCAAGGAAGTTGGGCCTTTAATGTAATGCAGATGCAGTAAATGGCTAAGTCAGGTAACTCCTTGGATTGAAACAGGTATACCAACACAGGCTGTGGCTATGGTGATCTTATCTTAGTCCATTTGAGCTGCTATAACCAAATACCATAAACCGAGTAGCTTATAAACCACATTTATTTCTCACAGTTTTGGAGGCTGGGAAGTTTAACATCAAGATGCCAGAGGGTGTCTGGTGAGAACCCACTTTCTAGATGAGCTCTCTGGGTTCTCGCTTGTCAAGGCTCTAATCCCATTCATGAGGGCCCCCACCCTTATGGCCTGATTACCTCCCAAGGCCACACCTCCTAGGGTCATCACATTGGATATTAATTTTCAACATATGAATTGGTGGGGAGGGGAGAGGCACAGATATTGAGACCATAGCAGGTGTGGTATCCTTTGACTCCCATGAATGTTTGTATTTCTTTCTTTTTGATGAGGTTAAATATTAAATCATTTCAATATACCATATCTTTTAAAGTGTTAAAAGTTTGGTTTTAGCAAGGAACTGGCACTAATCCTATGAAATTCTCATTTTACAACTTTTCCCTGGACTGTTCTCACAGCAGACGTCTCGATGAAGTATCTGTGTTTTTAATTTGGTGGCTGTAAACTGGAGTTTTGAAAAATATATCATCTTCATTCTGGAATTCTAGATTGTTTCTCTGGAATATTTTTCTGTCCACAAAATATTGAAGGGGGGAAAAAAATCAGGAATTCTCCCTGCATTTCCCTTTTCCCTCAAAAAAGAATATAATCTCAAACTTGGCAACCCAGTACCATAACTGTGGCTGAATGGTACTCCTTGAGCTGCTGCTACAGTACTTATATTTTTAGTGATTATTTTAACCACTCTTTCAGTTCTGATGAGAAGTCCTTACTCTATTCTTCAAACAGTCTACAGTTGGATCAGGCCCTTTGGGGGCTGAGAACACACTGAGAGGCCGCGTCTGTTTTCTTTCCCTTGCATTTTGAGCATTTTTAAAGATTGATTTTTTCCAAAACTGTGATGGGTGGAAGAAAGGTCCCAAGATACAGTTTACCTGGAAAATCCACTGTATTTTAAGATTTTTTAAATAGCCTAGTTCGATTGTGGGGCCAAAGTACAGGGTAAATCATCTGATAAAATGAGAAACAATAAACCTTTCCTTGCAACGCCATTGTTTTGTGCTACAGGCCAGTCTTTGCCTGTAAGTGAAGCTGTACGTTAGGGGAAAGCAGTCAAAGAACTAAGAATGGGTCAGGCGTTGATGTTAACCGAGGATCATTGAGCAGTGGGCCTCCAGCGTGAGTAAAAAGGATCTTAAACTAGGAAACTGTAGTGAGGCTCTCAAATAGCAGAGTACGAAGATTATTGTTGTTCTAAGCCTAACCCTGGCAAAGAAGCCTTACCCATTCAGCCAGCCCCGGCCCCTGGCAGTCTCCTCTTACAAGAGGCTAGTACTTCTCAACACTTAACCCTGGTATTTTGAGCTTCAGCCTTTACTCTCACAAGTTACATCTACAAGGTACTCCCTTGTAAGGAGAGAAGAGAGGAATCTATGGCTCAGGACACTGCCAACACTGCCGATAGGTGCCCTGCTCAGGTCACAGGAGTCAGTGAGTGAGGGTGAGTGTTCAGGTAAGGAGCTGCACGCAGGGGCTGCCAGACCCTAGTGAACGTATGTCCCAGCTGTCTCTGCACAAGGCCGAATGCACCATTAACCTAATCTCACTGGGGTACAGTATTTACTCGGGGGAGACTCCCAATCCTCGCCTCCTCCCCAGGTGCTTGCCTACACCAGCCGATTGATTTGCCTGGATCATAAGATGGTGGATTCTACCTGGGATACATGGCAACCACTGACCTCTCTACCACTCTTTAAAAAAAAAAAAAGTTTATTGATATTTAGAGAGAGAGAAAGGAAGAGGGAGAGAGAGAGAGAGAGAGAGAGAAGCATCGATGTGAGAGTGAAATATCAATCAGCAGCCTCCTGCACACCCCCTACTGGGGATCGAGCCTGCAACCCAGGCGTGTGCCCTGTCTAGATGAAGCCCAACCAACTGAGCCATCCCGGCCAGAGCCTCTCTACCATTCTAATTCTTCTAGCTCCCCTAAGGTCAGAGCTCTTCCAAAAAACCTTCTTAGGAAACTAGGAGAAAAGAAAACAAATACAAAACATAGAAACAGATAAGCTTGAAGTATCCAGATCTCTTATCTGAGCCCAACAAAAGTCGAGCCATGAATTACCTCTGCTGTGACAGCTCCTAGGACTCCCAGGCCATCCTTTTCCTACGGGGTATGTAAGGACATGTGTTGCAACAACCTCCACTGTTACACCCCCCGCCCCAGATACTTGGGTAAAAGTGTGCTGCTCCCAAGACAGGAAGCTCGACAGCCGCCTGACAGTCTAAGCATGAACTTTGCCGCAGTTAGTCATTTAGGCAATTTCTTCCTGCTCCCAAAGCTATTTTCCGGGTGCATAGAGCTCTGAATCCTTTACCCTTCTCAAAATCATGAGCAGTTTCAAATAAGAAAAAATACTGTTATCTCCAAGGGGGGAAAACTTTTTTTGTGTTGGGGTACCCTCGCCACATATGTATTGGTTCAGAAGTTTATAATATTTCAATTATTTGGATTTTGTGGACTTCAGGGTTGTTTTCTGGTTTTTTAGCTGAATGAATAGGGAGTATGTAATCTGTGATTATGAGGGAACTAATTACCATTTGGTAATATCTTTTTTAGTCACATAATTCAAAAAGTTCAAATAAAATGAGTGTCTGGGTGCAGTTTTTTTTAAATGAAGGAAGTGGTGTAACATGACTAATAGTTTTAGAGGAGCAACCTAGAAGAATGTCAAGTCCCATTTGGAAGTCGCCTTATGTCTCGAGGCCAGTATATATCACCGGTACTCTAGACCTGTGGAAAGAAATAAAATGTTGCTAGCAAATGATGTTTCATATAAAATGGTTTGTTAAGAAGAGTTGAAATAACTGATATGCAAAAATGTTCAGAATCATAAACTATGTTTTACCCAAAGTTTTCCTGATCTGAACCTACAACTATTAGCAAAGAAAAGCTATTTTAGTAGAGTATTTTATATGTTAAATTATCAGCATTCGCTTGGGAAATTCAAAATAAAAGTTCACCAAAGAAACTTTTTGGCCTAGAATTGCCAGTAGTCTCTCATTGGAAAAGTGAAATATTAGCAAACATGAAATATTGCATAGTGAATGGTAAATAAAAGGGGTGAGTTGGGTAGAAACTTCTGAAGTTATTTGGGACTTAGAAAGAAGGACTTGATATAAAGAATCTTCCACAAATACTTGTTTTTAAGTGACTCAAAAACCTTTTCCTCAAATTTTGTATCTCAGCGGACACAGGGATACCTTCCCTTGAAAATGCCTAATATATCTTGATGTAAATTTAGGAAATATACAGATTGGGGTGGCAGCTGTTACTCTGTACTGGAAACATACCTGGTACCTGTTAAAGATTAGTTGCCTCTGTTGTTATGTTGTATGTACATACATGTGCTATTTCTGGGTAGGTTTATCTACTTTCTTCTTATTACCTATCTACTTTCTCCTATTTCAGTAGTCCTGTTACGACTGGTTTATAGAACATACCCATAAAGTTATATGTAGAACATAGATGATAGAAAATATAGAGAGTGAATATACTTCTGATAATTTAGAAAATTTCTATAACTGTACTATCGATGTTTTTTATGGATTATCTTTCAAATGAGGCTTAAACTCCTAGAGAACTAAGGATTATACTTTATGGTATTTATTCAGGTGTATATAAAAATGTCTATTGCACATTAAAAAATGTAAAACATCATGCTAGGAGCAAAGTGGCTTAGGTAAGGCATAGTGTAAATAATTGCAAAACATGTCCCTTACCTTCAAAGGATCTTAGAATCTCCCTATAGAGGCAAATAAGTACATGTTAGTGTGCATTTCACATATACACAAATTATTTAAGAAAGCCAATGAAATAGTTTGGGGGAAAGGCAGTGGAGAGTGCAGGACTTGGGTGAAAATAGAAATAGCCTCCATAGCAACCCAAATTGGAATATTGGTACCATGATATTTTTATATCTTCCATGACACCTAAGCCCAATGTTTGAACACGGTCAATTCTCTAGTCTGATCTTCTAATATTTTGTATAAGGAAAATGAATTTAACAAAATCACCGAATTTTATTTTATTATTAATTATTTTTACCTTTCCATTCCTTTAAGTCAGTGGTTCTCAACCTGTGGGTCGCGACCCCTTTGGGGGTCAAACGACCCTTTCACAGGGGTCGCCTAAGACCATCGGAAAACACATTTATAATTACATATTGTTTTTGTGATTAATCACTATGCTTTAATTATGTTCAATTTGTAACAATGAAATTGGGGGTCACCACAACATAAGGAACTGTATTAAAGGGTCCCGGCATAGGAAGGTTGAGAACCACTGCTCTAAGTGATTAGTGACCTCCCCTCACTGTCTCAACTCATTTCTTTTCCTGTTTACTGACCATTCTCTGGAGCTGGGCTTCACCTGGGTAAAATAAAGGCATGATGCTATTCCCTTCTTAGCTTCCAAGAGAAGTTCCTCAACCTTTGATCTTGAGTGAAAGGGATACTTCCAGACATGGAAAGGTCAAAGTGTGAAGACTTAAGACGCATTGAGCCACAGGGTGATTCACACCATATGCTGTTGATTTCAAAACGCTGTCCCCCAATAATCTTTTCTTGGGAAATTAAGCTTACCATCTGCATTTCTTAAAAACCTAAAAAAAGCCCACCTACAGAAATTTGATGTGGTTCCTATTGATCAACCTTTTATGTCTTTGCTTTGCATTTAATGTCTCTCTTATCTATGTATACGTCCAGTGTGGGGAAATGCCAAAGATATTGGGGATAGAATTACTGTGAGAAGTTAATTCCTGGGACAGTTGAGAGCGAGTCTGGACTTCTTAACAAGCTGAGTTCAAGTCACTAATTGAAGGGCTTCAAAGTCCTGGAACTAACCATCCTGGAAGGAGGCCACATAAGAAGGACTTGGTAGACCTAAACATTTCTAAATATTGGGATTAGCATCATAGTCCTGATCTCTTGTAAACTGTTCTTATCTTCAATTTCAGTATAAAATGTTCCATTAAAATTTCTCCCAAGGGCTACATTCAGCTGTATGAAAAGTTGGCAGTGGGCAGGGAGCACAAATACATTTGATTTTGAGGTAAAATAGATTGTCACCACACCAGCTCTTTTCTTTTGGGAGAGTTTCATTTATCTCATCAATACTTTTTTTTTTTAAGTAGATGCACAAATAGTGAGAATACAGGCATAAATGCCCACATTGCATATAATTACAAAGGTAGAGAAGTTATCACATATTTGTTTCCTTTCACATACTCTTAGAGTTTCTTGTGTATTATAGTGTTCTGGGTTGGGCTTGGAATTTAGCTGAGATTTCTGGCATGAGGGGTCAGGGTCTATAGCTTGAGGAGAATTAAAATGTAATCAGGGAGGAGATTTGTAAAGAAGGTTTGTGAGGTAAAAACAGCACACATTTCCACCGGAGGCCAAGCGGACAGAGAAGGGATGTACTGTCCTGGAATATTCCCTATAGTGAAATAATTGTAACCAGACCCACAGAGCAGTTACTACGGGCCTTCTGCCAGGACTGTGCATGAAAATAGCTTTGTTATGTCTACATACACACAGACAATACACTGTGTCCTCTAACACTTTTCAAGTTCAAATTATTTGGAAGCCAATTTTCACTGGACTCGACTTTGTACTAATGGTTTAAAGCAATGCAGCTTCCAAAGGTATCCTGTATTACTGGAAAAGCCCTGGTCAACAGTCTCATTCACCCTGTATTATCTTGACATTTAGCCAGTGTTTTCCATCTTCCTAAGATGAGGAGACTAAGGACCTTGATGGATAGTTGAGTTGCCCAGGGACTAAACTGAGGACAGAGAAGTTATTATTAGGTCATTGTTCTCTGCCTCTTTTTTGCTTAGCTGTATTTTTAAAAATAGATTCTTCACTGAAAATATTTTGCTCTCATTACTATGATAACAAAGGTTGTTTCTTAAAAAGAGTAATTCTCTCTTGTTACAATCCCAGAGCTTTTCCTTGCATAGCCGGTCACATGGCATTTTCAAGTGTTTTATGTAATATGTTAGAAATGTCTCATGTTATAAATACCTAATTCGTGATCTAACGTAGGAAATAATGCTTAAAAATTAGAGATGGAAAAGACCTTTACAATGTCCTCTGAGATATAATTAATTTCATGGCAATTATATCATTATCTATGATATGCTGCCCTCTCTGTACCACCTTGACTAGAATCCTATCTCACAGTATACAATACCTGGAAATTCAATAAACAATGATAGTACTCTGAGAAAATACAAAGTAGGAAGTTTCTCCCAGCTAAGTCCAGCAAAAAAAAAAAAAAAAAAAAAAAAAACGGAGGTAAGAAGGGATTTTGAAAGGAAACTTAAAATGTCCTCTCATTTTTCTCATCTCTGAAAGGCATATGAAGAGAATATGCATGTTGCTAACATAGACCTTAGACGGAATCATTCATTCATTCAACAGACATGTGTCAATGGTTAGTTCCATGCTACCCATTATGAATTGATTCGTGAATTGACAGATGTAGGCCTTTCATCCTGTTCGGCGAGACAGCCTATAAGAAAGCACATGGTCAGTACAAAGAAAAACATAGAGTAATGGGACTATTTCACATAGAGTGGTCAAGGAAAGACCTATTGGAGAAATTGACCTTTTAGCTGAGATCCGAAATGAGAGCAGGAACCAGCCTTGTAAGGAACTAGACTGAGAGTTCTAAGGAGAGCGAGGAGCAAGTTGGGAAGACAGTGTCATTGGAATAAGACGCCTGGATTTGAGAAATAGGAAGATATATATGACTAGTGTGAGTTGAGTGGTTGGAAAATTCCAGATCACATAGAGCATCCTAGTAAGTAAGCATGATAAAGATCTTTGGGGTCTTTTAAGGAGGGAGACAGGACTTGATTAAATTTTTAAGAGATCATTCCAGCATCTCCTAGAAGTACTGATGCGGGAGCAAGGCAGGTACATCTTTTGGGAAGCCAGTTCAGAAGAGGTTTGAGTAGCCTGGTCAAGATGATGGTAATTGGGACAGAGGGAAGTGGATTGATATGATATATATTTGGAATAAGCTAGTATATCTTAGGGGAAAGGAAAAGCTCAGGGCTGAGTTCTAGTTTCTTCGCTCAAACCTTGGGTAGATTGTACACCATTTGCTGACATAGATAACCTTTGTTCTTCTCGTGGGATTCTGAGAATTGAAAGAGGCATAAATACTCAATGGGACAAGACCTCTGGGCCTACAAGACCTGTAGCAAATTTCTCCTACAATGATTGCCTGTGCTTTGGTTGTGCTCCCCCAGTGGTTTATGTAATTAATCTTTAGAAAATGTTTTTCACTGAGAACATGATTGCTATAAATGACTGAGGCAGTTTACATTTTAAAAAAAATAGAAAGAAAGTAATAAAGAATATGGATTTATTTGCATTATAAATTGCTCATGTACTGCCATGTCCTTTAAATAGGGTGTTAATAGCAAATTAATCTTTATGCAGTTACCCCATAAGATTACTAGAATATCTGCTTATTATTAGCGAGTTTACAAGAAGTTTGTAAAACTTAGTCTCTTGAGGGTTTCTGGATTTTATTTATTGCCAGGAAAGTTTTGTTCTTGATAGTGTCTATGGTAACGCCCCAAATACTATCAAATATATTTTTCCTTGCTAGGAATAAGAAAGCTGACTTTTTTCAAGGTCCATTATAGTTTCACACCATAGTCTGCCACTTAATCACTTTAATCAAAGCATATTTCAGTACATTTCTGCAAAAGGACTTATATGGCTTCATCAGCTATAGCTGCCTTTGTATTTTGAAGATTCTCAGGTATATTTCTAAGCTCTGTATTGAAACTCAGTTGAAAATTCAAACCTAGTTTTATACCAAGTGATCTTAGGCTGAGTTCGGAAGTCAGTCTTGCCTCTGCCCACATTGTCTTGACCTGTAATTTTTTTACTTCTAGGGCATTTTTACGCAATTTGTTCAGAAGAACGTAATTGTTCCTAGTTCCATTAGAATGTAGTTTTTGTTTTCACCTGATTCCAGCATTCTCCAATTTCTCTCTTTTTAACAATTTTTAATCACAATATATTTTTCCATCAGTAGGAGAGAAAAGGGAATAAGAGAAATACAAATGACAGAATGAAAAGCCTATCATTTCACTAGCATATAAGATTTATTCAGCCTGACATCCACAAGTCGATGTGGCATTTGATGTGTCAAACGCTCCAAGCAATAAATTCATAGTGAAATAAACTAGTACCTGGAATGGAACAGGCAACACAAAAAGACATTCTGTGGCTAAATGATTGGGTTCTTCCTTACCATCTTGGATTAAGTTTTCATTTCTCTATTCATGATGCTTCTGAATTTTATTATGATGAAGTACACTTTTATATTCTTTGCATAGGTGTGACTAAGAGAAAGTAAACTTTTATATCATTTGCATATTGCAGAAAGACAATACACCTATGAAGCCTGGTAGTATAATGCTAACCAATAAAGACCATAGCACATGGCTGTAGCGTTCTGTGTATGAGACAAAAAGATTCTTCTTGCCATTGGCCCCAAACTGAGTGTGGGAATAGTGCTTAATGGTGCAACTGCTAAAGTAGAAAATGAAATGATGAAATGAACCAAACAGTAGTCAGCTTTCGTTGCATGCTAACTCTATGCCAAATACTGAGCAGAAGGCTTTCATCTGTAATCTCATTTAACCTCAAAGCAGTACCATACAGTAGTCATTATTACCATATTTCAGATTTGGAGAGTGAGGCTTAGGAACCTGCACAGGTAGTAAATTGCAAATCTGGAAGGTGAACTAAGGCAATGTGATGCCAGAGCACACCATCACACTGCATCACCTTTCTCTTCTAAGAGCTGTAGAAAGTCATGGTTAATTACACCTGGGTGCTATGAAGTAGCAGGGCTATGGAGATGGAGAAGGGTGCCAAAACATTGAACAGGGGTGATTTAGGAAAATTTGGCAGAAGGAGAGTTATTTGATCTATATTTTGAAGATTCTTTTTTCCACTTCTGTTGCATATGAGTCATACAGAATATTGTTTAAAAGTGCAGATTTCAAAGCCCTCAAGATATTTGGGGATTTAATTGCAATGGCCCATAGATCACAATTAGAAACCCCCTCAGTCTGTAAGCTGTCTTGAGAGTGGGTATGAAGTAATAGCCCCAGCATTGAGAACAAAGGCACATAGTAAGCAATTAAATATTAGTATAATGAATGAAGAAATGAATGAATGAATGAATGAATGGAGAGAAGCAACTCTCCATTTGATTATTCTAAAGTATGGATAGATAGCTATTCAGGTAGTTTGAAATTAGTGGGGTAAAATGCTAGCAAGGTCAGACTTAACTCTAAATGTTGATTGATTCATTCAAGAAATATTTATTGAGTCATACTTGTTACCATCATTTCTTTATTTTGAAATAGACTTTTTCACATATCTGAAATTGCTAATACATCTTGTAGCCACAGTTGCAATCTTTAACATTGTAGTGCGGATGTAATTCAGTGCGTCTCTGGCACTATGCTTAGATTAGAATGCATCTATGAGCAAAGCATGCTTGTTCCATGCCAGAGCTGCCAGGAGTGGTAGCACAGGTTGAGCACAGATGTATGTATACTTTGCACCTAGCCCCAATAAAGCATATACTCGAGGTCTGGGAGACAT
>NW_006300104.1:258438-259405 GCF_000327345.1 Myotis davidii | reverse complement strand
CCCCCCCCCCATGACCTCTCCCAAGTCATTCCCATCCCCCAGCACATGTCCCACCCCCCTACTGTCTGTGTTCATGGGCGGAAAAAGAGAAACATCAATGATTAGAGGGAATCATTGATCAGCTGCCTCCCGCATGCCCCACACTGGGGATTGAGCCCACAACTCAGGCATGTGTCCCCAACCGAAATCAAACCCGGGGCCCTCAGTCTGTAGGCCGATGCTCCATCCACTGAGCCAAACCTGCCAGGGTGCAATAGAACCATTTTTAAAATTAGACTATTATCATACTCTTAGCATACTCTTTGTAGAAAGGAATATAGACCACACAGAAATGTATAAACAAAAATCAAAAGCCTCCCTACACAGTCAACTTTCAGCGGCTGTTTTATGCTTGAATAGTGCAGTAACTCTTAATACTATGATGCCTGTTCCAAATATTTTTAACAAATGTAATGTCTTTGTTGCAAATATTTTCTGTTTTATTATCTTCAATCTGCATGTTGCTTTTCCTTCAGATCCTGTTGTTCCTTTTGTCATCCCTCCCCCATTAATTTTTATCATCCCTTTTAACCAGAAAATGCTTTATCCAACCTGTGACAAGAAAGATTAGATTAAAGGTTTCAGCTCTTTGTGGATATGGTCTTTGTTCAGTAGTTGGAATTTGGGTGTTAAGAAATTCCTGAATTCTAAGAACTAATATTCAAACTGAGCATCAGAATTTGTTTCAAAGTTATTTAAAAGGGTATGAATCCTCTACAAATCACCTACTAATCATTTTATGTTGTTAATATTTTTCTTAGCAGTATATAAATACTCACTGTATTATCCCTTGGCCATAGTTATTGAAAATATTTTATCAGTTTGTCATTTGCTTTCAAGTTTCCTTCATACTATTTTGACATAGAGAACATTTTTCTTTTTTTTCCTTCTTTTTCCTTTTCAAATTTATCTTCAATGGTGAAAGTTT
>NW_006300104.1:250403-254655 GCF_000327345.1 Myotis davidii | reverse complement strand
ACACCTCTCCCAAGTCGTTCCCATCCCCCAGCACATGTCCCACCCCCCTACTGTCTGTGTTCATGGGCATGCTTACCAGTATATGCATGCATACAAGTCCTTTGGTTGATCTCTTACCACCCCCCAACCCCACCCCGCTCTCCCTCCCCAACACCACCCCCCGCTTTCCCTCTGAGGTTGGACAGTCTGTTCGATGCTTCTATGTCTCTGGATCTATTTTTGTTCATCAGTTTATGTTGTTCATTAGATTCCACACATAAGTGAGATCATGTGATACTTTCTCTGACTGGCTTATTTCTCTTAGCATAATGCTCTCCATGCTGTTGCAAATGGTAAGAGTAAATTTAAAAAGAATGTGCTAATCTTTGAAATTCAGAAGTTTAAGATTTTTTTTTATCCTAGTGGTGCTTGCAAACAACCCACTAATTTCATTTGCCCCTAACTTCTTGGAAGCAAATACATACTTAATACTGGGATATCCTGGGAAGAGCAATCTCCTAACCAACAATATAGTTAGCAATAGAACAATTTTTTTAAATATATATTTTTACTGATTTCAGAGAGGAAGAGAGAGAAAGAGAGAGAGAGAGAGAGAGAGAAAGAGAGAGAAAGAGAAAAAGAGAAACATCTTTGTGGATATGGTCTTTGTTCAGTAGTTGGAATTTGGGTGTTAAGAAATTCCTGAATTCTAAGAACTAATATTCAAACTGAGCATCAGAATTTGTTTCAAAGTTATTTAAAAGGGTATGAATCCTCTACAAATCACCTACTAATCATTTTATGTTGTTAATATTTTTCTTAGCAGTATATAAATACTCACTGTATTATCCCTTGGCCATAGTTATTGAAAATATTTTATCAGTTTGTCATTTGCTTTCAAGTTTCCTTCATACTATTTTGACATAGAGAACATTTTTCTTTTTTTTCCTTCTTTTTCTTTTTCAAATTTATCTTCATTGTTGACAGTATTACAGATGTCCTCCTTTTTTTCCCCAGTGACGCCCTCCACCTTGCACCCACCCTTCCCAGGTATTCACCACATATAAGTTCCCCAGTTAACCTCTCCCCCCCCCCACCCCAAACCCCACCTTCCCTCTGAGACTTGTCAGTCTGTTCCATGCTTCTTTGTCTCTGGATCTATTTTGTTCATCTGTTTATTTTGTTCACTAGACTCCACATATAAGTGAGATCATGTGATACTTATCTTTCTCTGACTGGCTTATTTCACTTATCATAGTACTTTCCATATCCCTCCATACTGTCTCAAAGGGTAAGAGATTCTTCTATTTTACAGCTGCATAGTATTCCATGGTGTAAATGTATCACACTTTTATTTATAATTGTTATTTAGTCAAATATATTTGCCCTTTATAAATTCTTCAATTGGTCATACCTCATCTTTTGGTACCTCCTGGAGAACTTTATGTATGCTAATGAAAATTATGTGTGGTTTCTCCCTAAAACTAGCCCATATTTTGCTGTACCATTGAGTAATCAATGAACCCCATGGGATATTAAGAATTTAGAACCCTTAGGTTAGAGAGTCCTTTTCTGTCTCAAATGTATTAATTACCAACATTTTCATCTAGTGTTTTCTCCTTTCATTCTCCAATGTTAATGTCTAACCAACTAGAATTTATTTTGGTGTTGAGTTTGGGGATCTAAATTGAATTTTCATGGGGGTCCCATTTGCCCATTGTCATTTGTTAAGTAACTTCCTCCAAAAACAGTTTGTTTGCATTCTTTAATTGTTGCATTTATAACGGTCTGTTTTAGAGTTTTCAGTACTATTATTCTGTCAATTCTTTTGACATTACAGTATCACTCCACTTTCTAAACATTTTTTTAAAAAACATTCTTGCCGGCTCATTTTTCCAGATAAAATTTAGAAACATTTTGCCATGTTCCAAAAACAACCCCAGGGCCAATTTATGGCACTTGTATGAATGTTGGCTTCTTTATAACAGTTGGTTTTCTTTAAAAAAAAAATAGGACTCTGGCCTAATAAATTTTGAGGCATGTCTTTAGTTCTATACTTTTTGGGTTAGATTTTTTTGGGAATAGTAAGTATCTGTTTATTTTACTATTACCATCATGCCTCTAACTGGTTATTGCCTATTTATACCAGAGCCATTGTTTTTGTATGTTTTTTTTTTATCTCTAGCCACTTTAATTTACATTATGCTATATAACTCATTGCCTTGTTTTTTAGAATATATATGTGGTACCTAATGATGGTAACACTTATCTCTGTTCAGTTGAGTACTTTTCATGTTTGTTCTTACTGGAACATGGTACAAATTGGTCATTATAAGTTCAGGTTTTGGAGTCAGGTGGACTTCAGTTTCAACCCTCCCTCCATATCATTGCTGCCTGGGTAGCCTTGAACAAATGAAAATTATGTTTCTTAATCTTTTTGAGCTTCAGTTCTTCATCTGAAATTTGAGGTAACAATCTAAAATCACCAGATTGTTGCTAGGATTAAATTACTTTGGACATATGGAATGTATTAAAAATTAGAAATAAAATATTATTTCTGTTATATTAGCCAAAACTGTTAAATATCAAGAATGAAAATAAGCTTTCATGTCTAGGTCCTGATTTTCTCAGGATTATTTTTTTTAAACTTTTGTTTCACTTTTTAATTGATGTTTGCTTCTCTATATTGAACCTATGACGCATTTTTGTTTTTTTTTTAAAGGCTTGTTAGTAATGTGTTTTGGATATTTTCTCAGTATCTGTTGAAGTTAATAAATAGTTTCTCATAATAAAGTTGTTGGTATGATTTATTAGAATAATAGGTTTCTTATTCTCTGCTTATTTTCATGAATCAAATTTATTTCTCTAATATGCTATTGGTTTATTTATGCCTTTGTGTTTATCTTTCTGAGTAAGATTTTTAGTTTTTTGGGTTTTTTATGAATATAGTGTGTATGTGTGTGTGTGTCCATTCTATATTATTGTTATAGCATCTACCTAACGCTGATTGTGTATTTATGGCAGATAAACAGCATCTTTTAAATTTTCTTTACGGTTCATTTCACTTATTCCTCATGTATAAGGTAGCACAGATAGTAAACGAAGAGTCAGGCTTCCTCACTATGATTTGACCTTGATATTGGCATCTATCGCTGCCAATTTTTGGTATCAAGTGATGTTAAATTCACAAAATAAATTGTGAAATTTTGCACTTTCTCTTTTCTCTGGAGACACTTAGGATCACTTTCCTTGTAAGTTTGAAGAAAACCATCTGGTCCTCAAGCCTCTTTAAGGGGTAATACTTGGGTAAATTTTTCAGTTTCAAATTTTTCATTTAAATTCTCCAGAACCATGTCCATTTCATAAGGTTTTTCCATTTATTGGCCAATTATTATATATCTTATATAATAAAAGCCTAATATGCTAAGTCTCTGGTTGACCAGTCGGCCATTCAACCAATAAAAGTGTAATATGTTATGGATATGCTAAGGCTGCTCAACCGCTCACTATGACATGCACTGACCACTTGTGGCAGTTGACTGGTTGACCAGCCACTATGACGTGCATTGACCACCAGGGGGCAGATGCTCCGATCAATAGGTTAGCTTGCTGCTGGGGTCTGACCGATTGGGACTGAGCAAGATGGGCCAAACATGCCCTGGAGACAGGACAGGCATGCCCTGGAGCCTTCTCACAGCCCCTCCCCGGCTGGCTAACCTCCTGTGTCTCTCCTGGGACCTGATTGTGCACCAGTGGGATCCCTCGGCCTGGCCTGCACCCTCTCACAATCCGGGAACCCTCGGGGGATGTCGGAGAGCCAGTTTTGGCCTGATCCCACAGGGGGAGCACCAATCAGCCAGAAGCTGGACTCATGGCAAATGCAGCGGCTGCGGGGGGAGCCTCTCCTTGCCTCTGCTGCAGTTGGACATCCCCTTAAAGCTCCCAGACTGCAAGAGGGCACAGGCTGGGCTGAGGGACCCCCTCCCCTCAAGTGCACGAATTTCGTGCATCAGGTATCTAGTAGTTATATATTTCTATAACATAACTACATTTAATACAATTGTTAGATATAGTTATATAGATTAGATATAAATTTCCTATAACTATAAAAATCCCTTGTATTGGTTTTTATGGCTTCCTTCAATATTTAGAATGTATTTTATTGGTGTTCTTTTCACTTTATTAGATGTTTGTTTGTTTGTTTGTTTCAAAAGACCAGTTCTTGAATTTGTTGATTAGTAATGCTTTTTTTCTCATTTGTCCTTCCTGTTTT
>NW_006300104.1:245646-250386 GCF_000327345.1 Myotis davidii | reverse complement strand
CTATAACATAACTACATTTAATACAATTGTTAGATATAGTTATATAGATTAGATATAAATTTCCTATAACTATAAAAATCCCTTGTATTGGTTTTTATGGCTTCCTTCAATATTTAGAATGTATTTTATTGGTGTTCTTTTCACTTTATTAGATGTTTGTTTGTTTGTTTGTTTGTTTCAAAAGACCAGTTCTTGAATTTGTTGATTAGTAATGCTTTTTTTCTCATTTGTCCTGTTTTATATCTCATTAATATCTTTCCTATTTTCCTTAAGATAACTCTTTGTCCTTTTGTGAATCTTGTTGGTTGAATCATGGCTCATTTATTTTTCCTTTTACAGTAATACAATTTTTTTTAAGATGTTTATTTACCTCTGAACACACTTTTGGCTGTGATCATTTTCTAATGATGTTTTGGCTTCCTTTTGGTAGAACGATAGTTGTTTAAAATTTAAGTTTTTAACAAACTTTATTGAGGTTTATTATTGACTTTTATTTTTCCACCACATTGTGGTCAGATAATAAGTTTCGATTATCAACCACACTGGTGGTTTGTGAGGTGTTGTTATTAATTAGGGCAGTTGATGAGATTTCCTTTTGGCACAATATGTATTCACCTTTTCTTTCAAAACTCTTGAGTTGAGCTATGAATTCTTTTTCTTTTCAATATTCCTCTTTGTAGGACATATAATATTATTAAATTATATCTATTATCTAAACAAATCCTCTGTATTCTTTCTCCTGAAATAAATGGATTAAACTACCTGAACACTAGTGTGGTTCCATCAGTTACTTCTTTTTTTCTTATAGTCCTTGATCTACTCATTTTGATGCAGAAATGACATGCAGTTAGATATTTATTATATACAGCATCTTATCTTTCACCTAAATTGTACTTCTTTGTCCCTTACAGGTTTGTTTGTTTTTTTGTCTCAAGTGTTTTAATGTTTGCAATTGATTTTGCCACTCATACATTTTTGTTGTGTTTTGGGAAAGTCTATGTACACTTTAATTTTTGGTTTATATATTTCATGTTTTTAGGTTAAAAGTTTATTTTTAAATAATTTGATAACTTTAAAAATGTTCACTTTTTTACATAAAAGCTGATACCTACAAACAAATATATTTTATAATAAGGAAGTTATCCCCTTCACTCCTCACTATGTAAACTTGGTTTACATTTACTTCCCACTTCTATTTGTACTCATTTCTCCATCTTTCATGCTATAATCAGGATTTATGCAACAGACTACTTTAGTTCATTTATTTCTTACCATTCTTTCAATTATTAAATCTTAACTCTGTGCTTAATCTATCTCAGGATCATCAGTAGCTTGTTCATAGCAACTGCACATTCTAGGGTCTTTAATTTTGACTTATTTATTCGTCTGCTGGAATGAGTCTGTAAATTATTTGTGTGTTTTACTGTGGCTTGCAGAGTGTGTGTTTGTAGAGAGGTGGATTCACATACTTTCTCAGTCCTGCAGATGTATGTCTTCTGCATTTACTCATGGAGGACAAGGAGCTTAGTATAAAATTCTTGAGTTTGATTCCTTCCAATAGCTTAACTGTTCTTTTCATTGTCTGCTGAAATTAGCTTTGCAGAGAAAATCTTAGGACAGAAATCCTGTTTTGTTTTCATGCTGAAAAGCAGTTCTTAAGATATTTTTTATTTTTATTTTTAATGGAAATATATGTATTTAAGGATGAGTCCAAGGGGTATAAGTCTTAATATTTCCAGAAACATATTGAGTCCTTTCAGCCTATCTGGAATTAGCAAATATCTACCATGAGACCTCAGAGCTTGGGCCCTGGAGTCTGAGAGACCTAGCTTCAAAGCCCGTTCTGGTTCTCACTGTTTTGGCCTTGGAAAAGATATTTAACTTTCCCAGTCTTTAGTTTCTATATCTATAAAATGGAAATAATAATGCTCTCTACCTCATGGGATTTTGTGTGTGTGTTAAGTGAAGTAATGTACTATGGAGAGCACCCAGTGAATAAACAGTAAAGACTCAGGAGATGGTAGTCCTCAGAGGAAGACAAAACTATTGTCCTAAAATGGGCTTCTGTTTCTTTTCTCCAAATCTATCATCTTGTCTTTCTTTGCCATCTCTTAATTATTTTCCTAAAAACACGTTCTGGAAGTTCTCATTATCTTCCACACCATTAACTCAATTTTCCACAATATCAATTCCACAATATCCATACCAGTATCAGTTTACTTTCTCCAATGCAAACGTTGCTTTTGCTAATACCACCCTATAGTCCTTGTAATCTTCCTTTCTCTCGGCTTCCAGTTTGCCATCTCAGCTTGCTTTATTTATTGACGTACTGCTTTTCTCTGCATTCTTCTTTCCATAGGCTCTCTACAGTATTGTTGTTTTTCTTCTCTGCTGTCCTCTCTTTTTCTTTCTCTTGCCTTTTTTTCTCCTGTCCTTTGTATTCTCCTTTTATGTGTTTTCCCTTTTCTTCCTTTCTTTCTTCCTTTGTCTCCAGTTTTGGCTTTTTTATTCTTTTCAATTATTCATTCTCAATGAGAAACTCTGGCATCATACACTGTGTGGTGCTGTCCCTGCTCTACTCAGCCTCCAAGCACAGATCTACGCACCTCTGCCGTTGGAGGGGGTGGGATGATGGGCAAAACCCCCAGTCAATTTGGAGATCCTGGCAGACATCCCTCCACAATGAATCTGCTGGGTGAGGATGGTATCACTTCCTATCCTACTATCAAAGCTGGAGGTTTGTGGGCCAGTTCATAAAGCCCTGCTAACCTGACTTCCCTTTGCGGCCCCTCTAGTACAAGACAGTGGCGGTGGTCAGAGCTAGGGCTCTGCAGTCAGACTGCCCGTGGCTAGTTCCAGCTCTTGCTAGTCATGTGACCCTGAGTGGCATCATTAAACTCTCTGTGCTTTGGTGGTCCTTATATTGGTAATGAAAGTAATAATAGTACCTCACAAAATTGTCATGAGAAATTAATGAAATAATGAATATAGAGTATTTCTCACAGTATGCCTGGTACACTCAATAAATACTATCTAATACTCCATACTTTTGGAGATACGTCTTTGAGGAATTACATTCAGTAGCAAGGAGGTGTGGCTGGTACAACAGGAAATCCCCAAATCAAGGTGTTGTTTCAGAAGCTGAAGGCTATTGATGCCAGCGTCTATGACATTCTCTTCATCTTTTCTTGATGGCTGCTGCAGCTCCAGCCCTCACAGCCACCTTCAGGTAACAGGAAGAAGGAAAGGATGAAGGAGGGTTAGGCAGTCCCTAAAGCAGGAACACAGAGGCTTTCCCAGAAATGCCCAGAAGAGTTCCACTTGTGTTTTATTGGTCAGGACTCTGTCTCCTGTGCGTCCGATCACTCACTATCAGGGTGTTTGGGAAAACATGATTTTGGCATCTCAACATACAGAGTAGGAGAGACAATGAAAAAGAACACTGGAATTTGCCCCTTATTTCCCGCCATACTTTCTGGAGTTGAGACTCTGAAAACAGGGATGGGAGAGATACCAGAATTAATGTGTGGGCTGCCTTGAAAATATAAAAGGGGGACTTGCCCAGTAGAGAACTATGTGCCTGCTTTTTTAGCCAATGAATATCTTGGGTCTTTAATTTAGGACACAGACAGGGAAACAGAGCTGAGGTGGATTTTTTTGGACGGGAGGTTGTTAATCCTTCCCTCTCTTCTTTCCTTGAAGTGACAAGTCAGCTTTGTTTTCTTAATGTAAAATGTGTCGCAGTTAAAAATTATTTTCTCATTCCAGCCACATCAGCCATATTTTTGTCATTGTTTTCTCTTAATCTTAGTCAATCTTTTCCTCTGCATGTGTGTGAATGTGTGTGTGTGTACGTACAACCTGTAATTTAAAAAAATATATTTTTGTTACTATTGATGTCTAATTAGAAAGACTATTCAGAGTTGACATAATAAACCAGGAGTTTCTAAATAGAATAACATTTACTTAAAATTCTAGAATCCAAAATGCTTAGTGGTTTTCATTTAAAAGTTTAAAATTAAAGCAGAACATTGAAAATCCTTGTTGAAAAATATGCTTTGATAAGTGTGTAGAAAAGCATTATTTTAATTCTTTGTATCAATTATTAAAAAAAGGAAAACGTTGTGATTTAGAATAATAGTAATAACAGACATACAGCCAAGGCTTCAACTCTGCGAATCCCTGAACTGTGTAGAAGTTTTAAAAACATTTCCGTAGGGCAGTTCAGTGATGTGCATAATTAGGCATGAAGTCCTCGTTGTAATATGTGGTGCCATCAAGCACTCCGCCATCAAACCAAAGACCACCTCTCCCTCTCCATCCTCTACCTCACATCAGGGACCGCCGTCAAGTGGGAGGCTCTGCCACAAGCGGAGGACTTGTTGCAATGGGTACAAACAGTTTCTTCCTCAGCCAGTCAGCTTCCCACCTACGCCACTGGCTTGTTAACACCTCTCTTTTTGACAGATCTTAGCAGCATTATTATTTCACTAAACAAACCTATACCAAGGTGTTGAAAATGCTATTTTTGTTCGTGTATTACAGAAGCTAAAAAAAAAAAAAACATACTATTAAAGTTTAGGAGCCTAGAAGAAAGCGTAATTAAGTAGGGATTCGTCAAAGGCTAGTATAAATTCAGAAATGGTCCTTCCAATTCTGAGATGAAAAGTTATTCATTTTGGTAAGTCATAATGACTGTTGTCTTTGGGAGCCTATCTGTGCCTGGCACTTTCTTCCCTG
>NW_006300104.1:218253-245166 GCF_000327345.1 Myotis davidii | reverse complement strand
CCTGAGCATTCCTTAAACGCTTTCTGCCTCATCTGTGTTGTTCCAGCTCATCACCAATTCTTTTTCCATAAATAGTGACTTATTTAGCGTCTCTACAATGATATCATTTTTCTGGCTACTTGTTCCCACTTCTATTTTACACAGTCTTAAGAAACATAAAAGGAGACTGGTTTTGTCTTAGATATTTTCTTGAACACTTAGTAAGTTGGATATTTGGATGACCGCTGATTGGTCATGCAATTTCCCCACAGGTCTGGTCCACGCAATTGCCCATCATTGCATTAGGCAGAATCACTCTTGTATTTAAAGCAGATTGTCCTGTTTAGGAAACAGTTTCAGTATCAGGAATTGCTGTCATTCCGTTTGTTGTTGATAAATTCATTTTCTGTACTAAGATGTAATTATGTTGTCCTTTTTCTCAATTGCCCCTTAAATGCTTATGTTTATAAAACCATTGGTGGGGAGGGGGCGGTGAGGGGAAGGTTAGGGTTTTGGGGTTTTTTTTTGCTTTTGTGTGTGTGTGTGGTATTTTGGGGTTTTTTTTTTCTTTTTGGTTAATGCAGGGAGTCAGTCACTCAAGATTCAGTATTGGTCCTTGTTTTTAAGGGCCACCAAGTACAGTTTTATTTCCAGCACTCACACATGTGCAGAATTGTCTGGGGAAACTCTTAGGGAGTGAATTTTTTTTAATTTAAATGTTAGCAGTGATACTTAGAAACCCAAACAAAAAGCGCTAGATAGAATATCTCTTTTAGGATAGACCTACTTCTTCTAAACCCAATGAAGGACCCATGAAATACTGTGAACTGCTCAGAGCAAAAATGTAATGAAAACAGGTAGTGTGAGCGTCCTCAATTACCCTGTTTTTGCAGCTGGAAACTAGAAGGGCTTTGGGATGAGGTTCAGTTGACGTTCCCTGACCAGGCTGTAAACCACATCAAACCGTGAGCTTGTCAGGCAAGGCGACAAGGTCACAACAGTACATTAGGGAATAATGGAATAATGGTATGACATGGTATGAGAATCAAATATTATATTTTTAAAATAAGATGATTTTTCCTCACTTTATATCTGTCTTTTTTGCCTTGATGGGGTGTGCTCATGTTGGGCTGTTGGAACCTTAAAGTGAAATTAAGACAAGAATCTCCTGAATTCTGTGGTAAAAATTAGACAAGTGCAGAGAGAGAGATAGAGAGAGAGAGAGAGAGAGAGAGAGAGAGAGAGAGAGAGAGGAGAGACACATTGTGGGTACAAAAAGGGTGTGGCCATGGGAACATGATATACCACACTTGGCTTCCTGATCCAGTTGTCAAAGACCCATCTGACAAACCACGGTGTGTATGTCAGTTTCACCTGTGTGGGTCCATCTGGAGATGGTGTTAAATAGTGACTGATAGCATACGCTCTGGGGCCAAGTATAGCTCGTTTGAATTATAGCGCTACCACTTACTACCTGTATGTACTTGAGTTACTGTGTGTAGCGCAAAGCCTCAGTTTTGTCATCTATGAAATGGGAATAAAAGTTTACTTATATGATACAATTTTTTTCAAATTATACTATAGTAATGCACAGACCCACATGCAGTACCTGGACCTGACCAAGTGCTTACTAAATGTTGGTTATTATTACAGGGTCCTTAAAGGATGCAAAACTTCCTAACAGGATTAAATTACATATACAAGAATCCCCATAAAATTATGTGTGTTTTATTGCCTTGAAAGGTCACATGTACAGGCAGTTATAAATGTTACCCTTTTTGTGTATATTATCATTCACGAGTAATTTGCAGTAAATCCAAGAAGAAACATGAGAGACAGGTGGCATTACTGCTTATGACTTCTTATGAGACAGTGGTTACCAGGCTCAGGGCTGAGAGAAACTTGTTCTTTTTCTCCATGTTGGTTAGACTTGTAGCCTCTAGATCATTGCTGGCCCCAAAGCTCTTGGTGCTCACTCTTCCTGTTCTTGGAGGTGCAAGGGGTCTTGGTTTTTAGAGGCCCGTGAAGCGTGGGCCCAGGGCTAGGGGGTCCTACACGCATACTGTGAACTGCACACTTCCTGGCACTTCTCTGCTTTCACTCTGTCTGTGGTTTACCAGATGTCTGATAGTTGGACTTCTTTACCTCTACGTGATCCCTGTGAGCATAACTATGCATGGGCTATAAAACACGAATCAGAATTCTCCACCAATAAAAGTTCTCTCAGGATAGCAGATTCCCTGATGGCCTTTGCCTGGGCTGGTTACCCTTCCACAGGTAGAGAAACCACTGAGTCCAAATCCACTGGTTTTCCATATTATCTTCCTCATTTCATTTTGGTGAAATTCAGGAAATTTTGAAATTAAATCATCTCTGAAGTTGTATGGTCTCCGTAGAAATTAAATCATTTCTGAGTAGGATTTTCTAAATGCCTGCTTCGTTCCCTGTGTAGTTCCAATTTCCTGAAGCTAATTTCTTCCCTCTAATTGTAAGCACTTCGAGAAGAACTAGCTTTTGCAACTCAGCATGAGAGCAAGTAACTCATTTCTTCAGGCTGAGTTGAATGCAGAAGGCTTCCCGAGTCTGCCTGAATACAACTGCTTAGGGTACAAAATACAGTTTCCCTGTCCTGTTACTATTATTATATTTTTAGTGCTCAGGTTCCCAAGAGTCAAAACCTTGTACTTCATATTTCTGGGGACGCTTGCCTTGGTGCAGAGGGTAATGTGGGAAACCTATTTCTCTTCTCTTGTTCCCCCAAAGGATAAGATTTAGAATATGGAAGTTTTAACTATGCGTTAAATATTATTTGAAAATCACTAGGTTGATTTAGACATATTTGTCAAATTCTAGTATAATTTTAGGTGTCTTGCCATTTGCTCATGAGAAAATAAAAACATTTTCACGGATTCTGCTTTACCATAAATAAGTGGCTGGAATGTTTATTCAGACTGAGCTTTTGTTGTTGTTGCTTTAGCCCCTCACGCAGTAACTACATGGGGAAAGGGGAGACTGTCATCACTTCTCAGGCAGAGCTAGAACATCTTACGTTGAGACTAACATTCAGAATTGCCCCTTGATTCGTTTCCTAATTTTCCTTGCAGTGGTGCATTGAGTCTACTGAATTATTCTGTGGATTCCGTATTCGTCAGCAGAGGGCCAAAGCGTGCTATTTGGTTTAGAAGCAAAACTCCCCTGCTTCCAGGGATGCATCACACAACCTTCCTCTCTTTCTTCAGAGTTTCCTGCCTTATCGGGCTCTAAATTGGTTCCTAACGAGTATTGCGTTAAAACAAAACACAGTAATTATGTTTGCATTGCTTTCGTATTTTAAAAATTCATGTGGTTCGGTTTTAATTTCCTTAATATTGGGTTCTTTTGTTAATGCAACCTTACAAAATAGCCTAGTCATAACTTGCCTTTCGTATTTAGTCAGAGGTCATAAAAAATAGGTATCAGACCTCTGTAGGACTTTCATCTTCCAGTATTTTTCATTTTCAAGCCACCAAGTAGGAGCTGTGGTTCGTAATTTAGCAAAACAGTGGACTGCCTACCACTTCTTCAGTACTTATGCACTAGAAAAATAGGTTAAGTACTTGGCATTACTTTGATTCAGCCGGTACGATAAAGTAAAGTAGACATTAGCATCCACATTCTAAGTGGGGAAACTTTGGGAAGTCAGTTTCACATCGGAAGGAAATGAAGGAGCCGGAATCTGAACGTTGGGCTCCCTCTCGTTAGGAGACCACCCACAAAAACATGTACATGGTGGTTGTGGTGGGGAAACTGTAGTATAAAGTGAAGCATTGAAAATTAGGTACAGTTGAATTATTGGGGTTAATCACTTTGTTAAATTATATAATTGTCTCACCACTGTGCTGTGTACCTGAAACTAATATAAATATTGAATGTCAACCGTAATTGAAAAAATTAAATAAATAAAAAGAAAATTAGCTGCAAGTAAGATACCAGACTCTCCTGCTCCCTAGGACATGCCAGTGTTCACCCGTGTGCATGTGACAGGGCACAGAGTCTGCCATGAGCCCCGTCACACCTCAAGGAAGGCAGTGAGTCATTGTCTCCCTTGCCCAAATGTGCTGACCCATCCTTTGCAAATATCCTTCTAAAATGACAGTGGTGGACAAGAAAGAAAATAACTGCACAAGTTGCAAGAAAATGGTTGTATTTCCTACTTAAGAGATTGTCATATCTCACTTTCAAGACTAAATTGAACAAGTGTCCCGATTAGAATTCCATGCATGCACTGAGTCAGAGGCCGTCCAGTATTTCCGTATTCTTCACAAAAGAACAAAAGTCTGTGACTATGTATTTGGGTTTGTTTTCTGTGTGTTTAGATTAGCACTGCAGTTCTCCAAAGAAAGTATCTTTTGTTCGATAGTCGTTGTCCTTTTCAGTGCTGAGAGCCATGAGAAATAGGTACCCAATAATTTCATGTTATAACTACTTATTGCAAATTCAGAATCCCCCATCACTGTCTGTGACTTGGAGCCCAGCGTTGGGCCCTTGTACCACATTCTCTTTTTTTAAGAAGCTGAAAATGGGTATTTATTGGTTTGCGTTGACCATTTTTCCATATCCCACATATGTGTGCAGAGTGTTAAACGTTGCTAAGTTCTTTGTTAGATTACAAAGCAATTGCCCGGCTCTACATCTGAACGAGGGATGTTCCCGAGGCCTTCAGTTTTGACATGAGCTTAGTGTAATTTTCCAATGATGTTGCAAGCTTTTACAAAAAGGACAGCGGGGCCAGAATTGGGAGCCGTTTTGTTGAGGAAACTGGAAATCCTCCCCCTTTTCAAAATGAAATTACACTGGCTAATCCCACAGTATTCATTATAAATTTAAGGTTACATGATCTGCCTCCCTCAGACGAATGTCCCTTCTCCATGTTGAGAACAAGAGCAGCATTTGGCATTTGCTTAGCCCAAACCCAAATCGCTGACCCTTTGTTTTTAGTACTTTGCCATTTTGCTTTTGCTTTTTAAATTTGCTTGTGACTCTGCTTCCCCCATCTTTTTCTTTTTTTTTGGTACAATGATTCTTACCTTGTCTTTCCCCAGTCCGTTTCTGACCTGGAGAGACGTGCAGCATGTTATTGTCAGGACTTCCCGTGCAGGACATTTGAACGCTAATGACTGGAAAACCAATGCTGCTGGTTTTAAGGGTGAGAACTTCTTTCATATTCTGTCACAGGCAAAATATTTTTCTTCCCCCCCACCCCATTTTAAAAGGAGAGCAGGAACTAGAATGCCTCAAAAGAAACTTTCAATTGTGTGCTAACACATGGAGAGCTAGATCTTTTGATAAATCAAAGGCAGATTCTTTTTAAAAAAAAATTAAATAATACACATAAGGCAGATGTCCTTGGCTTCCCACATCATATGTTAATTTCTTAAAAGATAACCAACTCCCAAGTATAGTCACCTATGGGGCTCCTGATTGGCTTATTTTCTGACACTGATTATCTGAGTGCTATTTGTAATAATGTATTTAAAATTCCTCACCTTCTGTAGTTATTTACCTTCTCTTCAATAATAATTGGTATATTTTGTTGACTGCAGTACTATTAGTTGCTGGGTCATGCTTTCTATACATTTTGTTTTTGTTTTGTTTTTTGCAACTTCTGCAAACAGAAAAACAGGCATACTTCTAAAGCATTACTTTATATGAACTAAAACTTCTTATGAATGTGCGGTCTGTATGAAATTGTGCGTAATATATTTAAGAGCTAAGTATTTTCCCTATGACTGATAGAGATTACAGTTTCCTCAAACTGTCTTAGTAACAGTAGCCATTGTGTTTGTTGTCATTCATAACATATGATAATAAAACGGAAATAACTGGGTAAAGCAGATGTCCTAAAGTTTACTCAATTTACTCACGTTTCAGATGACCTCAATTTTAATTCATTAACTTAAGTTCAACAAAGATTACTCTTTGTCATATCTTCGACTTAAATTTACTTTCAAATAATCTTATTATCATGATATATTCCTATGGATGAAAAACATTTCATAGCATAGGAAATATGTACTTGAAAATTGAGCTTTTGGTCTTCAGATCATTGGTTGCATGCTAAATAATCCTGGACAAATCATTTAATTTTTCTGGGCCCTAACTTCTGCGACTTAACCATTTTAGAAGCTGAATAACATTATACATATGTTATCTTACATATGATTTTAATATGGCCTTAGTGAACTATACCCAATGTATGCAAATATTCATGCTGGAAATGTAATTTAAAAATTATGTGCAAATAGCTTGTTATTGTCTCATGCTTAGCCAACACCTATAAATATACCAGGCAGGCAGTCCCTATAAAATAGTTGTTTGATTAACATCTTCACTGAAGACTTCCCTCTGTTTTTAGAAAAAGAATATCCCTTTGTTTCTGAGTATTATCAAATACCTTTCCATGCTTATAAACTATACAACACAGCAGTGTTCAATGAACTTTTAATCTAAAAAGTTATACTTGTTGGGGTCACATTCTCTGAAGCCCAAATCAGGACACTCAATCCCCAAATAGCAATTGTAATACTTTAAATTTCTATTGTTCTTGAAATCCAGTTATTTTGCCACTTGTTTGTTTCATTTGATTAGCTTCCACATGCTCCCGACTCCTACTATATAAATCCATAAACTTAAGCTTGGCTGGTTCAACACTGCAATGAACTTCTCAGCAGAAAGTTCACAGACTAAGTACATTGACCTCCACGAAGCTGAGGAATCAACTTTAGCCCAAATAAAAGTCTTAGTTTTACTTATTCCTTTTTGGCAACTTAGAAAGAGCAAATGGTTCTAATAAAAAACGCAACTCTTTTGAAAACCTCTGTTGGTTTTGGAAAGGGGGAAACGGAGGATTTAGACTAAATCTCCAGATCCAAACCCGATTCTGAAGGGGGCTGTCCACTACTGCTGGCAGGGAGGAGAGAGCATTTTACTATTGCACGTGGCAATATTTAGTATAATATTTCACTCTCCTCTTAGCTTGCTGCCAAGAGTAACAATTAAAGTTCGCTTTTTCATAGATGAATTACCCTGAACGGTCTGGACTCCCAGTGGAATTGTTTTGTAATTTTGTTGATGGCAAGCCCCATATTTCATCTAAACATGATCATAATAAGAAGAATTTTTCCAAAAAAAAAAAGAGGAGTGATTTTCTTTCCTACTCTAAGCATTCCCATTCCCTCCCTAGTGTCCCACAAATAAAAGTGATTAAGACAGAGGCTAGCAGGGGAAGCCATGTGCTTGGGGGAAGGAGAGAATGCAGGTCACTAGGACTGGAGAAAGATGGGCTGACTTCTTATGAAATAAGAACTGAACGAAATAGCTAAAATAGCTAATTCTTGGAAGAGGTCCGTGCAACAAGAGCTCAGCGAGAGCTCGTATTCTAAATTAGGTCAGCCGGCTCTTGCCGACCTTCCTTAGCAGGAACACATGGCCAAACATTCCTCCTTAGACAAGAAAAGGGAAGTTGCCTCCAAACAGAAGCGTGTAGCCCCGGGTGCTCTCCGTCTTCCCAAGCACTCAGTCCCGACGCCCAGTGGGATGTGCATGAAATGGACTGCAAGACACCTGTGCTGCCCGGGGCTTGCTTTTGTGCCATATTGGACAATTTCACTTTGTTTTTTTTTTAAATGAGAATAATTTCACAAATTGCTTGGTAGGTGTTCTTCTACAGAAGGTACAGTCAGTATCAACATCAGAATTCCCTTCTCATCAAAGGAGCTCAGAGTAGAAACCAATTTGGTTTGGGGTCTCGCCATCGATAAACTTGAGAATCTTATCACTGGTAACTGTAGAGAAGGGAACACCCTAAAGTGTAACCTCTTACCAAACACTGCCAAGTCCATTCCACACAAAGTTCTCACATTTCTTCAGATATACCCACATGTGGGCCTTGCGAGGCAGAGAACAGATGATCTAGGTTGTTGAGACCTCTCCCCGAGGCAGACTCGATCCATCGTTACTCATGTGGGTTGGGACTTGGAAAATGGACAAGATTCCCCCCAGAAGCAGCCGCTGGCTTCCTGATGACTGGCACGGGCAGGTTCTCATTCAGGAGGTTGGCCTCGCAAAAGTGAAAATTGTGGCTCTCGACCAATTCGTGTATGTGTTTCTCGGAGAGGCTTTGCCCTGGAGTTGCAGAATGATGAACCGGGTGCACGAAACCTCATCCTCCTTCCTCTGTGCTTTCGCTGTCGGTGCCCTCTATAAACAATCCCGCAGTGAGTGTCACAGCAGAGGGAGCGAGGTGGCAGCCACGCATCGACATTATTACGCTAGTGGTACCTTAATTTTTAACCATTTTAATGGAACAATTATTCTATCCTGCTGCTTCTTTAGTAATAATAATAATTATTATTATTATAATCAACTACCTGTTAGAGTATAGATGAGATGAGTGTGTTGTTTATTTTTGAGGATTTGGTTTTCAAAATAAACATAGAACAGTGAATACATACCTATAGAAACTGACTAAACACTAATTTGATTGTTCTAGCTAAGTTTCAGACACCTTTTGACATTAAATGCCCTCTGGATGTAGTTTTTTAAAAAAAATAAATGGAATAAGTAAATAAGTATCATGCACCTATTAAAGAATATACTTGAGATTATGCATGAGAATAGGAAAGTATTTGTGTGAGACCAGATGAACGGGTGTGATAGGCACCACTGCAGAACTACACTCCAAATTCCAGTGTTTTGCTACTGACCAGCATTTGCAATGCCAGGAGATGACTTGGCATTTAATTGTTTGGTGTGGCTTTTCCCCCAGTATTACTATTTTTTTTTTTGCCTTTGATCGCTTCCCTTTCCTCTGATGAAAAGTCTTTTCTGTTTTTTTCTTTCCTCTCCCTACTCCCTTGTGCTCCTTAAAATGTACAAGTCAGCTGTAGAAGCGAGGGCTTTTGTGACCTGGGTGGTTTTCTTCATAGAGTTTAACTTATGCGGTCCCTTAGTTCATTTATTCATAACTATCTCCTGAGCACCTTCAGCATGCTAGCCCAACCCCGGCTGAATGAAGTAGAAGGAAGTGTCGGAGGCCCCGTGACGTGGCTCCATCTGATCTGGCCTCGATGTTGCCTGATCTGATCCGGCCGCGGGAGAATTCACATACAGAAACCGACTGGCACTGCTCCTTCGTTTCCCCTCCAGTCAAGCCCCAGTGATCTGCCAGGTCATGTTAATTGTCGACTGTAGTTTTCCCATCATATAAAATGTATCCTAACCTCAGCAGCACAAAGCGTCTAATGTAGACACCATTGTGACGTGTGATGGGCGTTTGGACCAGCTCTGTGTGTGTACATTGGCTTGTAGAGCCATGATGAGGACTTTAATTCTGCATTCTTCAAGAATACATAGCTAGTATTATTTCAGGAAGAATGTAGCTATTTGTGGTAATCTACCCCTTCTTTCTACTGCTTTAATCAGAGGGACCCTCCCTCCCCCAATCACCTAGGCTCTGAGCTGACTCTCACCCCCCCAAAACCCCATCCTTATCTCCGGTTTGTGGGTACAGTTATAATTATAATTGAATGCGTGCAACATCCGTGCTTTAGTTTTTTTCAAAGTGTCTGTATTTGGATTATATGACTGTATACAGCTAAATGCTCTTAAATCTAGGAGCAGGAATAGACGTCAGATAATAAATTAGGACCTTCTGTCATCTTTACTAGGCGAAAGAATGAAAAAAATGTCATTGAAAATCAACAATGACAACTAAGTGAGCGAGGTTACCACGCCTTCCATTTCACTGCCCTCCCAGACTATGTAAGTCTCTTTTTTTCTACCAGCATGTTGCTGAAACCTCCCCATCCCCACTGACTCTTCCTTTGACCACAACTAAACCACTAGATTTTTTTTTTTAATTTTCTAACTGATTTCCCACCATGGGAAAACAATTGACAGTCTAACATGACTTTTTAGCCTCCAAGGCCTTAACTTTTAATAACCTTTATTACCTTTCGTTACCATCATTTTATTTGCACTGGTAGGGCTGGTAATTGTAAGATGTTCTGATACATTTTTAATACCTACCTGTCTTGCTTTGTAACTAGTTTGTAAAATAAGTTTGTAGCACATTAAAAATAGTTAGAAGTGCTGTAACCATTAAGCATGCCGTGTGTTGAAACTAAAGATTTTGAAATGTGGTTTGGGTGTATAAAGCGATATTTGATGTGTTACTGCTTGGAAGGGTAAAGCTAAGCTATATTTTATTCTTTCACTCTATAAATACTATGTCATCTTCGCTGCCTCGAATGTTGATATGATGTTGGTAGCTATGATTAAAGCCACATAAAGGGCCTTAATGGGTAATCTGCACATCATGTTTTTGGAGAAAGGTCAAGGTGAAATGCTACCCATCTGCTCAGTGTCAGAGCTGATAGAGAATCAGATGCCTCACTCCAGCCCTAGTCTCATTTGCAGAAATGAGCCCTTAGTTCTTCTCTTATGTAATGCAAAGAAAAGGGGGGAGAGGGTAAATGCTTTTGATTCTACCTAATAAAATTTGCTCACTGGAAATGCAACCTGTGTTTCCTTCAAGATTTCGTTTTATACCATGCTCTATGCACTCATACTCATTTACTATGTATTAACTTAAAACCATTCATTTTTGTACTTATTGACCATTGTATATATGAGCTTTTCTTCTCCTTCTCCTTCTCCTTCTCCTTCTCCTTCTCCTTCTCCTCTTCCTCCTCCTCCTCCTTTTTTTTTTACTTTTATTAGATTTATTTTATGCTGAATTTACTCCCCGGCCATAAGTTTTTGTTTCTTCAGTTTCTTCTGGGATATCTTTTTCTTCTGTGCAACCTCCTCTTCTGGGTTAGGAATAGTCTGCTCTTTTTCAGTTAGAATCATGTCCATGTGGCAGGGAGGGCTCATGTGTGGGTTAATCCGCCCATGGGCTGTGTAGGTTCTACGCCGCATCTTGGGAGCTTTGTTCACCTGAATGTGCTCAATGGCCAGAGAGTCTACATCTAACCCTAAGTTCAGCATTGCTCTCGGCATTTTTCGGCATGTGCAGCAAGCGTTCAGTGCTCTTTTTGGGCCACCGACCCTGTGTCCAGCCCCACTGTTTTGCCTGGGCACACCTACCGACTCCACCATTGTAACGACGGAATGGCACTCACTGCTTCTGTCAAGTGACGTCCTTCCGATACTTGGTGGCTTTTTGAATATGCATACCCTTAATGGCCTGGGCAGTTTCACGAGTGTTCTTAAAGTGAACACGAAGATTTGAGCCTCTTAATTTGCATGATTTCTTGGGGTTTTCTGGGTCCAGTTAATAGGAACCATTTTCAGAGGTCCCCTCGGGCCTTTTGGGGGAAGAATGAGCTTCTTGCTCAGTTACAAAAAAGATGCGAGCCTCACATTATTTAGAGATTCCCCCTTTGTCCCTTTTCCTGGCGGGCAGTTCACGTAAGCATCTACGTAGGAGAGTGATACAGACGCCCTGGCAGCAAACAGCGTGACTTTGCTTCATCTTGTCTCGTATCCAAAATGCCCACTTGCCCCATCTGTGTTCAGCTCCTGCCTTCAGATATGTGAGGTTTAGACATGTTTTCTACAAATGAGAATCGTTGTTTTCTCTATGCTGGTCTTTGAACGATAGTGGTAGGTTTGTTACACTTTGGGATGTTTGGTTTTGTTGTCTTTTTTCATCCCCAAGTACATAATTTTATATGTCAGTTTGCATGTGGTTTCACACACAGACTAGAATGAAAATGACTTTGCACTATTTGACTGCTACCTCTATACCAGATATAATTGGTTAATGAAGAGAGTAACATTTGGAGTAGTTTTGCGGTTTTGCCACAGTCTTAAGAACCATTAGATTCTAGTAGAGAGTCCATTATTGATATTTTCTTTGGCCTTTGATGGGAGCTAATGGAAGTTTTTGTACTTGGTTTTTTAAAATGTGGGTAACATAATGAGAAGGCTGAGTTGAATGAGAATTGCTTTGAAAATGGGAAACACCAAACATGAGTCTTAGAAGTATATTTGAAGACGCCACAACTGTCTGCTCCCCGAAATGAGGATAAAGATGCAGAACTCTGTTGTTAGAAGGCTGTTTGGGGTTGAAGATAATTAAATTACCTTGGGTGGGCCAGAGAAAATGTATTAAGGATTTTGTAATAAAATTATCACTAATCTGTGTTAATACTAGTTTATCTCATAATCACATATCAGTGACTACAACCGCATGTCAAGCACAATTATACATATATTCTGTTTTGAAAATTAGTTTTAATGTTTAAATGTCACCTTGAATTCGACCTACTAAAATCTTAAAAGTTGTAATCAGTGTCTTCAACATAGGAATTAATGATAGAAATCTGAACTAATTGTAGTTATCAACATCCTATCAACTCTCTAGTCACTAACACACAGTATAAAAGCTGAGTGTAAAATGTGATATTTTACAATATGCAATAGCCTGTACACTTACAGAAAATTGATGTCTCTTTTCGTGTGACCACTCAGTTTTACAAATTCTAGTGAGGCTGGACTTCCCAGGTATTTAAAAAATTCTTTCAGCAAGTGAATTTGGCTCTTCTTAATGGTAGCGAAACTTGATATTTTAGGCAAAGATAAAACTCATCAAGCTCTAAACCCAGTGATACAGAGGGTGACCAATGAGGGCCAGTGCTGTTTCAGGTCAAAAATGTGTAGTGACTATGAGTAATGAAATGGATTCCTTGGAATCACTAATAACTGGATTCTGAGTCCAGTTCCAAAATAAGATACCCACAAAGAATTTAAAGCAGGAAAGTCTTATCAAAATACACACACACATACACACTCATTCTCTTATAGAGACTTTTAGCAATCATTTTCTTATTTGAGGTTTTGTATGTATTTATTTATTTATTTTATCTTTATTGTTGGAAGTATTACACATGTCCCCTTTTTTCTCCCCATTGACCCCCTCTACCCTGCTCTCATTCCCTCCCCAGGCCTTCACCCCACTGTTGTCTGTCCATGGGTTACACATATATGAATATACATTCTTTGGTTAATCTCTTCCCGCCACCCCCTACCTCCACCCTTCCCTCTAAAATTCATCAATCTGTTGCATGCTTCATTGTCTCTGGGAACGAAATAAACTGATGATCAAAATAGATCCAGAGGTTTTGCATGTATTTAAAACAAAAAACTCAGCATAGTATTTCAGACCAAGGACTCCCAAGTCATACACTTGGAATTGAATCTTAGCTTTATGAACAAATTTATCTGGTTAATCTATATACATTCTTAATCACCTTTATTGGAGTAAATTTACATATAACAAAAAACACCATTTTAAGCATACAAATGTATGCATCCATGTAACCATCACCACAATCAAAGTATAGAACATTTCTGTCACCCAGAAAGTTCTTTTGTGCTCCTTTCTCATCCCTTAGCCCCCCCAACCCCCAACCTATGCAACCAGATGTACTTTCTGTCACTATAGATTAGGTTGTCTTTTGTAGACTTTTATATAAGTAGAGTGATTTGAAACTGGCTTCTTTGACTCCATATAATATTTTTAAGGTTTATCCATGGCATTAGGTCTATAAGTGGTTCATTCCTTTTTATTGTTAAACTAGTAGCCCAGTGCACAAAATTCGTGCACATTAAAAGGGAATTAATTAAAGGAAATATATTAATATTGCTATTTGTACTTTCTTTATAATAGAAATCTCAGAGATGAAAAAAATAAGTAAAGTGTATATGAAAATCTCCCTCCTGTCAGAGTCTGGGGCACGCCATGGACCCAGAGTCAAGTCCCCGCCCACCCGCATGCACCTCGAAATTGTGTGAGACCCATACCTGGCTGGCCCCACTCCCATCAAGCCCTGCAGGGCAGGGGGTGCAGCCTCAGGTCCCTTAGCCTGGCGCCGGGCGGGGGGCACGGCCTCAGGTCCCCTGGCCCCAGTGCCAGGGTGGAGGGCATGAAAGCGTGACGACCATTTGCATATTTGCTCTTTATTATATAGAATGGTATTTCACAATTGGACTATACCCCAACTTGTGTACTTGCTTTTTCATGGGCAGATTTGTTTCCAGTTAGGGGTTGTTGTAAAACTCGTATGAACAATTTTTGTGGACAAATTATAACTTTATAAATATCAGACAGTGAGCAAAGGGCCCTCTAATTTAACAGAGACCCTGAGGCGCAAGGAAGCAATCCGAATGGCTAGCCAGATGTAGAGCATTGCAGGCCCGAGTACAGCATAGACACGGGCTGGGTCAAGGAAAAGCTAAGAGGCCATCCTTGCTGGCATGGCGTGGACAAAGGGAAGAATGAGGAAAATGGTATCCTATACAGAATTTAACCTAGTATGCGCTAAGGTAAAATTATCATCTACATTGTCATGCATCATTCTCACACAACATTTAGTATTGGATTAATAAACAGTTAGTATCCTGTTAAGATTTTCGTATGATAAAAATTGAGTATATGTATGTATGAGTCATGGCCATTAACATGCTGTGTGTAGCTTAGAAATGAAACTAGCTCCCTGTTACTTTCAAATATCAGACATACTACTGTATATTCTCACATTTCTTGGAACACTTCTATTCTCATCTTTGCGGTCTCCTATGTAATCTGGGTTACAGTTTACATTTGTCAATGATTCTAGCTGATGATCCTGGTTAAAGGGTTAACTTCCTTCATTGTGTTCTCTGTTGTTGTTGTTGTTTTCTGTAATAATGCTTAGATTTCAATAAACAATCAATGGGCTCCAAAGTATTGGAGAAAACATAACCAGCTGTTTATTAATGAGTTACATTAATATCACATACATAACCTAGGTCCGAAACATACAAACATCTAAGAGAGTGGAAGATGTTTGAGAACTTTGAGTTACTGTTGGGAACCGAAGCTTGTCTGAAATAGTTTCAAGAGCACTTACTCCGTTTAAACAGATTTTGTAGATTTGCATTTCTTGGAGGGTTGGGGATTAAAACTGGATGAGACAGCTATGGCAAAAGCAACGGTCAGGGTGAGGGAAAAGAGGGTTCATGTGCAAAAAGAGCAGGTATAGTGTGATGAGGAAAGGAATTGACAAGCCCGCTTGGCGTGGTCCCTGGTTGAGAACATCTGAGTGGCAACCTATGCACCAGGAGCTCACAGTTTGATTCATTTTCAGGGTACATGCCTGGGGTAGGGGGTATGCAGGAAGGAGGCAGCCAATCAATGATTCTTTCTCATCATTCAGTTTTTATCTCTCCCTCTCCCTTCCTCTCTGAAATCAATAAAAAAAATATTTAAAATATAAATAAAAAGTAAGTAATTGAAAAGAACCAACAGCAAACCTACTTGAATCCTAGAATTAGGCAATCTCTTTTGATTTAAAAAACATTTTGGAGCCACTGCAGTGATTTTGAGAAAGTGAGCTGGGTTGTAGTAATGACTTTCAAACGAGTTGATTCTCCTTGCTTATCTGGTGTCAGTTTTATTTCTTAAACTGATGGTGTGAATCCAGTGGTTCTATGATATGTCCTACCACATGACATGTCTATAAGAAACTGATTTCCTAAAATGGATGAAAATTCTCTTGCACTGATCATTTTATATTATCTTGGTTTGTAGTTGTGTATTTCTGACTTAAGGACTGTGACATTCAATGAAAATTTTTATCATCTCTTGGCCTCCTTCTAAATGAGAGTTACAGGGTTGGATATATAATCATCTTTGCTAAATTCTTTTTTTCTCCAAAGAAGAAAAAGAAATGCTTTTTGAAATTGCTTTTGAATAAACCCAGGCAAAGGGTGTGGTGTCAATATTGCTTCTTGAAAAACGTCAGGTCAGAAATGGTTCTTTGAAGAGGCTCCCCAAATTTCCTTTGACTGAAGTCGTTTTGCCAGTTGTTATTGTTCACCATGACCTTCAGGAAGCTACTTCACTTCCCATATTTGAATTCTTTTTCATGTACAGTTGCAGTCTTTGTATTAGCCAAGCGACCGTGCAAAGATTTAAAGAAAGCAAGCAACATAATTCTGGTGAACCTCTTGAGTTGCTGTAAGACTGTTGCCAGTAGTGTGACAAATGCGTTTCCAGTTTATGAATGACTTTCTCTCTTGTTGAAGGTTTGCATAGCTATTCTTTCTTGGCCTTGAAGCTCACTTATTGTCATCTATAGTCCTAGAAGACAGCACTGCTTTTTTGAACCTGCTAGAAGCTACAATGTGTGTGCTTTCTTAATATAGTGTTTGAGGTAGTTTTGTCTGGAAATCGTTGGCTTCTTTTCATCTTTTACCCTCAGAAGTATCTTCAGAGTCAAGGCAAAAGATAGATGTCCAGCTTTGTTCTAGAATTCAATATTGTGCATCTTAAAAGCCTAAAGCCCCCACTGAATTTCAGCCACATATGATGAAAAAATCCAAGGAGAAAGCTAAAAATTGCAGGATATGGGTAGGATTGTGTAATATGACTGTCATTGGGCACTGATATCCAGCCTGTGATGCACTCACCAAGCCATGTGCCCAGAATGGGATGAAGTCTGTGTAAAAGAGGTACCTTGCCCAGCTGGTAGAGCCTCAGTGGTTGAGTGTCGACCTATGAACCAGGAGGTCACGGTTTGAGTCCTGGTCAGGGCACATGCCCAGTTGTGGACTCAGTTGATGATTCTCTCTCATCATTGATGTTTATAACTCTCTTTCCTTCTCCTTACCTCTCTGAAATGAATTTTTTTAAAAAAAAAGAAAGAAGAGAAAGAGGTACCTTTCTCTGATTCACATAGGTCCCACCTGAGTAGCCTTGTTACATGGAATTCTGTTATTATTTCTCCCTTAATTATCAAAAGCATAGGCTTATTTTAAAAAGTATCTATTGAAAGATAGCTTTGTTCTTTTTAACCTTTGCCTATTGCTTCAACCTAGACATATACAGAAACTTCATTAGCCAAGTAACTCAGTGTTACCAGATTCAAATAGAGTTTTCCAATATCTGGGATGATTTCATCACTATCTTTATCGCCAGCTCTCTAGATAAAGTTTGAAGTAAAACCTTAGAATGTTAAGTGAGTGTCTCGAGTGCTGAGCTCACATCGATTATTCATTTCATATTCTTTTTACATTCCCCCTTTTTTGTGACCAAAAATGATGGAAGCTGCATGAATTCAAATGTGTAATTATTTCATCAGGGGTCAGTAGATCTGTATTTGGGGTAATGAGAGCTGGTGAATATTGTCGATTGCAGGATGCATTGGCACAGACAGGAGGCAGTGGTGAAAAGGCTTTATTTGAAGCTTCCCTGATCATCATCATGCTGTCTAGTGAAGGAGCTCCCAACAGGCCCTTTTCCTCCGAGGAATAGAGCTTTCAGTGTGAAAGGGAAAGATGTGATTGAGGCACACAGGAGAAACCGTTATTGGAATTAGTGCACACATATCAGTTTGGACTCCGGCATGGGTATTCCCAGCACAGACCGCAGCACCAGCTCTCGTCCCCATCCCCCATCAGGGAGGGGGCTCTCCCTGGCTGTGCCCACACGGAGACCGTGGGAAATGGGCCCTGCTCTAGCTTTGAAAGCTGGTTCAGGAGCAGTGAGGTAGTTCAGGAGACAAAAGGGCCTCATGATTACATATTTTTAAAGTACAAGTTTACTAAAGATGGCCTTAGGCCACCCTTTTTTTTCTCTCCAGGGAGAACTTTATATTGGTGCCAGTGTTTATAATACAAACCAGACCCAAAGATTCCAAAAGAAATACTGGAAATTAATCCTGCCCGAGCTCTCCGCATGGCTTGCTAAGGCCACTGCATCTAGCAAGGTACAGTTACATGCCGGGCGATTTGCTTTGCAGACTCCATCTGGATCCATCTTCTGTGAAATAAATAGATCCAGACTTTTAGTTTTCTCAGAATCTCAATTCATACTCTTTACACATGGTCTCATCTTGCTAGCCTTAGGCATTTTAAAGCAATTAAACTTCTATCACACATCCCAATAATGGCTTCAACAGGCTTCATTTTATGGTGTTAGACCAGAAGACAAGGTACACCCACAAGTTTCCAGAGTCATCTTTGAAAGAGTCAAAAAGAAGACCATTTTAATCGCTGCTGGATGTTAACAAATGGGAAGTTGCTCTTTGCCACTCAATGCCATTCTTCCATCTGTGCATGCCTGGTTAGCTCTAGTAAATAAATTTTAAAAATGTTTTTAAAGCCTAACCATGAATAGAAAATAAGTATCTTTTCCACATTAGTATGATCTCTACACTTAGTTAAAATCCCTGCTAGAAATGACTGAAGAAGGTCACTTCTCAGCAAGAATTGGGAAAGGGCTATGGGCCAGATGTTAACTTTCCTTCCAAATCCTACATATTTCTTTTTCTGCGCATGGTATTTTAATGAGTTTTGAAGAAGGAAGCAGATTTTAGGCAGCTGATTTGCAAAAGGCAAAGAGGGTAAACATGGTCCACTGTCCATTTGTGATTTGTAGCTAGACACCTGAAATGGTTTATCCTTTTTGCCATCTTGTTATTCTGAGGCTGATTCCTGATTTGAGAAATTCGTTGAAATAAATACTGTGTGTCTTATAGACACAGTAACCAATGGATACATATATAGTATAAAACAAAGAGATTCTGAATACTTGAATACGTGGGATCGAGTCCCTGTGACTTTGGGTGGGTTCTTTTAATGGTCTGAGACCTAAGTTTTTTCAGCTGAAAAATTCGAATAATACTATCTTGCCAATAGGACAGTTGTAAAGATTTCATTAGCTAATACATAACAAAATGCATGTGTAAGATATTATTTTCACACACACCTCCCAAATTTCTTCTAGGCATCTTATTTTGAGATGCATGCTTGATACATTAAATGTACTTCAACTGTAAAAGATTAGATAAAATAGATTTAAATAGATTAAATGGAAACTTCAGTGCAGTTACTATTGTCAACATTTTAACTAAACATGATTTTGTATCTCGGCTCAGTCACACCCTTATTCTATACTAACAGTGCATAGAAGCTGTTAATTCCTTAAGTAAAGTACATCCAAAAAGTAGATCTCTAGACGAACTTGTGCTTGAAGAGTGCAGGATAATGTATCCATAGGCTAATTGAGAGAACTGTATCTTCTGAAAATATCTTTATAAGAGAAGCAAAAATGTGTGTGGCATATGGAAAGATGTTGGCATGAGGGAAGGTTGTGAATCATGTCTACAGAGACTATGCCCCTATGTTGGAGATGGTAGCCTAATTAACCAGGCTTTATCGGCTGGCCTTCTGGGAGAGCTGCTAGATAGTCCTAATACCTTCAGGAAATGGTTCTCAAAGTGGGGTCCCTGGTACAGCAATATCAGCATCACCTGGGAACTTGTTAGAAATGCAAATTCTGGACTTTACCTCAAAACTACAAATGAATGCATCAGTGGGAAGAGCAGTGTGTGCTTGCACAAGTCCTCTGGCGATTCTTACGCACATTCAAGTTTGGGAACCACTGACCCAACTCATCCACTGTATGTAATGAATTAGCTTCCTTCCTGTGCGTTTGAATGAATGGTGCTAATGAAGTGCCATCCTTAGAAGAAATGAAAAGTAGTTTTTCAAATCAGTGGGCTTTTTTGAGGTGTTTTTGTTTGTTTTTGTTTTTGTAGTGTAGGTAATGAACCCCATTTGTGAAAGGTGTTCTCAAAACAATCCCATTTCCTGTCAGTCACTTAGTCATTTGCTCCCAGCAATGGTCATACTCCTTTCTGTCAATTGGACCGTAACCCCCTGTTTTCAAAGTTTGTATCTCCCAGCCTGGGCGTGGGAGACCCAAACTTTTCCATCATCCTACTGCCTTAATTCTGTTCTTCTTTACACAACTAAACATTTCCAAGTCATCTAAATTAGCTGCGTCCATTTCCTTGCTGTTCAGTTCCTCTGAATTCTCTGCGATTTTTTTCCACTTCTACCTTTGAAGTGAAATTACTCTTTGAGACTTCAACCAGAAGGCAGCTGCTTGTTTTTCTCTGGGATTTCTTGCTTTTGATCTGCCCAGTCCAGATCCGTCTTTCCTTGCCTCTCGTGATGCAAACATATAGCCCTGTTTTCCTTTGACACTTTACAGATTCTTTCTCTCCCTTCCTTTGACATCAGCCATTCCCTGGGATCTGTTGCTGAGGGGGCGGGACCAAGACCAGGATCACCGCTGCCTGCTCTCTCTGGCAGGTGTGCTCTCCCGCCCTTACACATCCTCTCAGTGTCACTGCTTTTCTTTCACATCGCTGCCTTCCTTTCCACTATAAGCACTCCCTCCTTCTTAATGATTTTCAGCTCTACATTCAAGACCGATGTCATCTATTACCAATCTTGAATCTCTGCAAAAGGCTCTCCCTGTGTCATTTAAGACTCAGAATCTCTGAAACAATCCACGAAACATCTTTTACAAAACATTGCCCTAAAACTTTCTGGAATCTCAGTTAAATGATGTCCTTTCCTTGATCATTGGCTACTCATTGCCTCCAATGAAATCCATCCATATGATTCCAAGCCCACACGGCTTCCTTGAGGAAGACACCAGTCCCAATGTCCTGTTGCATTACTGACCTCCATTTATACCTCCATGAGTCCAAATTTTAACTTAAGAACCATCTCAAGTCTTATTTCTTCTAAGAGCATATGCAATCCTCATTAATGGCCGACTTTTCTGAGATTTTTACAGAAATCTTCTTCTTATTGTCCCTTAAGCCTAAAAGCTATTTGACTTTTAGGTAAATAAAAAGGAATGTTCTGATAAGCCTTATGGAGTACTTGATACTTCTAAGGATAAGTGTTAGCTTTCTTCCCAGTGAAAAGGTGACATTTCCAATCGCAGGAAATAATTTCTTCTTTGCTGTCCCTCGTCTTTGTGCTTTGTGATCATCACATCACCAGTGGGTGTTGCTGCCATGTCAGGTGAGCCACAGGTGTGTGGAAGAGTGGAAAATAACCGTATCTTTGTAACCACTGTTAGCCACTGAGTGTGAAAAGGGACTCACTTGAAATAAATTCATCTAGATTTTCTGTTTCTTTTATAAGAATTTAAGGAACAAAGAAAAGGGAAAATTAAATGAAGAATTATCTAAAATAATGAATAATTCACAAATAAGAGTTTTGGTTGCCTACTCATCAAGACCCCAGTCTGGCATCTATTTGCTTAGGTTGTACACTGAGATCTAGGCTGGGGAGTTGACATATGGCCAATCCAATCTTCAATTAACTTTTACCCAAAGGCCCTTATAATACATTTTTTTATCTTTTTCTCATCTCTGTCCAGATAAGTTTAGTTTCCTAAGAATAAGCACAGTTGTGATCTGCATATACCCTGGGATCCCTGGCTAGGTCTCCCCAAGTTGGAAAAATAGTTTCCCTACCTCCATTTAAGAATTATTAGTCAATTACCTTAAGCAAAATCCCTGCTTATTATAACCATATTGAAGCAAATAAAAGAGGAATGTCCAGAGAAAAGAAGAAAAAAAAGTTGACATTTTTTTTTACAATGGAAAGAAGGAAGGCATATCCCCTTATCTCTGTAAATAAAAAAAATAGTAAATATGCACTTTTATATATGTACATATCATATAATAGTGTATATGTACATCCCTATGTAAGGAAGTACATTGTACAAGGAAAAGGTCTCAGCTGTGTTTTCCTAAAATCTCCTTAATGCGTCTCTGTAATGACGAGCCTGTCTGAGTACCTACAGCTGCTGAAGGAACCCATCCCGCACGGAGCTTTGAAGTGCAGACACGCAGACAGCCAAGCATCAGTGTCTGGAAACCTTCCACATGCAAGTCCTCAGCGGCACTGGTGGCGGCTGGCACATTTGGATCTGGCTGGCGTGGTTACTGGAGCAGGGATGTTAGGAAGAGCAAGGGAAAAATAAAAACAAGCCCTGCGGAGGAAGGCAGGTGCGGCTGCTCCGCTCTCCTGCCCTGAGGGAGTCTGCATTTTGCTCTGTGCTGCGGGGGAGAGCATGGCAACTGTCATGCTAACGCTCCAAGAAGCCCATTATGTGCCTTTCACATTGAAATCTGAAAGGATCCCTCATGAAGAGATGGATGCAGGAGAAAGGCAGGGAGGGGAGGAAAGGGACAGGTCATTCTGGAAGCATCCTGGCTTTCATCTCTCCGACATGTTTAGGTGAGGAAATGCTGACGCGGGAGGCTGAAGAGCACTACTTGCCACTCTTCATCGTTATGAATCTTCCATTCTATGTGGTGGTCATTCGCTGTTCCACTTTACTGTGAAAAGGCAGGACTCGTGTGTTGACATTACGCATGTGGGACGGGGCACCTAAGGAAAGTGTCTCAGGCCCTCTCAGGTTTCGCACACACACACCCTCCCGTTCTGCACATTTGGCGGTTTGATGAATAGGTGCGGGAGGCACAGTGTCCCTGGTGGGAGCTGTTATTTCAGAGCAGGTGGCTCAGCGCCTTGAGGATCAAAGCCCCTGAGGCTGCGAGGACTGCACAGGTGCAGGGGCCCTTTGATCTCGGGCTGGAGTTTCTACCCACCCGCAGATCAAGCAGCTCCCTCAGACAGGAATTTGTGTAACTACCTTTCCGTCTGGTGGTGGCATGTAGGTAGATGAGAGCAACCACCCCAGAACAAGCGAGAGAACAAGCGATCGGGTTGGCTTTTGTTCTCCCTAGCTCTGCTCTCACCCCTCCTCCCCTGCGCGTTTACCACCAATGCCCATCCGTGCTGACCACTCGCCCACACTCCACCCACCCAGGGCAGCTGCCTTTCCTTGCTGCCCCGGGAACCACGGGCAGACCTGCTGATTAACCAGAGGGCTCCGTCCTGGCCCGGGAATATCCTGAAGCCCCCGCGCACCCCGAGGCACAAATTAATCACTTTCACCCTGAGGTCATCTTACCTGACCGAACGTTGGCTGACCTATATTCAGTACTTTGTGTACGCCAGGCTCTGTTAGGTTTCTTCATCTCCGTTGTCTTTTTTGACTGATTTCTTACTCGTTTGAAGTCTTTTTTTTTTTTTTAATATACTGACCGGGATTACACAGTTAGTGCTTTTCATTATTATTTAGTGAAATCATACAATTATTCTCGTCTCATCCCCCTGCCTAACTCAGAACACAAAATCATTTTCTCTTTCTTTTGGATCCTCACTGTGTTGAATACACAGAATAGGTGCTCCACACCCCCGCACCCCTAACCCTCAAGTGGCGTGATAATGTGGGTGAAGTGTATTGAAATGGACACTTTCTAATAAGTAATTAAACTCAGTTGATCGACATGTTCCATATCTTGGTGGTTATGTGCATCTTAACACACATGAATCTAAGTTCAGGTTGCATACCAGTTACTAGTTTATTGATAGTAAAAGGTGCGAGTTCTGTGCCCCTCCCGACAGCATGGCATTACCGCCTCCGTTCCCCGTAGGGTGGCCACTGTCCTGCTTTGCCCATGAATGAGGGGTTTCCTGGGACACAGAACTTTTGTTACTAAACCCAGGACCACTGTAGACAAACCCGGGCATTTAGGGATGCTAGTTGTGAGAAATTATTTCCTTAGCGGAAGAAATTGGCTGAACTTTTATAGGAAATGGATAGCTGTCATTTAGTTGCACTTTTCCAGTTACAGGCACGATTTGATATTTCCCTTAGGCCCCTTGTACAGAGTGCGTGTGGTTGCTCGCCTGCCCTGTTTTACACTGGATGCTGCGTAACATTGTTCATGCACCTGACAGCTGGTAGCAGAAAGGCTTGCTTCGGGAAGCTCAAAAACTTTTTAAAAATCCTTTTTTTAACCAATTCCTTTTTTGTATATAGAGTGCTTTACTAATAGTCATTTTAGAGTCATCATGAAATGGCCATTCAGTGTAATATTGAAAAAGAAAAAAGGATTTAAAGTAGCTGGCTCCAGTAAGGACAGTCCTCTGAAAGAGATGGAAATATACCAAATTGCCTTGGTTACAGTTTCCTGTGCTCCGGACTTCTAATTTTTTTTTCTGCTGAGCTCTCTAGATTTCCTTTAGAATCAAGTTTTTAGTCCTCCTAGCTAGAACTGTTATTTAAATTAACTGTGTGTTCTTTCAAACTATGCAGTAATTTGCTTGTGTGCTTAATGATTAGCTTCTCTCAGCGCTTCTGGTCTCATCACAAAGTGAAAATATACCTGCTGGAGAATATTATCTATTTCCTGCCTTTTCTTGTCTGTCTGACGTGGTCCAAGCAGAGACACCTTTAGATACCTTTGAATAAAAACTAGCTATACTTCTGGCGTAAGACAATTCCACTTTTTTTTTTTTTAGCTTATCTGCATAGACAGTCGTGCAACCTAATAGAACAAATATAATGTTATGCAAGTTTTTTCAGATTCTCTTTATTAAGCTTGTCCAACATCATTCTACCAAGGAATAAATTTACTTTCTGAAATATGCTTCAATAATGTTTCAAGATTGATATTACTCAATGTACATGCCCGCTCCCTCAATATCTTTCTGAATATTGATTTTGAATCTTAACTGATGTTACAACTACAACTTGCATATTTACTGCCAACACACATAGGAGTGAAAAATTCTGCTTGAACTGGTGAGATGCTGCTCACACCAATGTATGGTACTCTGACGTCATAGAATTCTGTATTTTACTCAGTGCTTGTGCGGAAAGGGTTCCACTTGATTAGCATCAAGTGATTTTCAGGCTCAGGTTTTGCTCTGAGCGTGGCATGAGAAATGTGCATGAATAGAGCTCCTTTAGCTGTGGAACAGCCATATCACAGTTGTTTGCATGGTATATTTCTATAACCATAAAATTTTTAAATGTGACTGTTGGCTCTATAGTTGAATAAATTTGGAGGTGTGTTAATGATGACTTTATAGGAGTCAACAGTAAAAAGAATAGCCCTCCATTTCCCCTTACAACTCTCTTGTAAACATTTCATGCCACTTGGTGAATGAAACCAAATGCCTCCTATCAGTTGCATGCATTCACTTCACCCATCTTCACAGCAGCTAACCTGGAAGCCAGGTGCTCTGTGGCCACTGGAGGGCAATCATACTCCTCCTGGCCCATCCTGGTCACAGTGTGATGGGCGAGACAGACCAAATGGTCACCCAGAGAAAGACCAGTGTTTCTGAATTTGTAGGTCATTTTAGAATGAAAACTTTCTATTAACAAATATTACGTCAATTGTTAAGTATATTTCAAAAAATGGTTAGTGCCTCCAAACTATTTAATGGCTATTTCCCTTTTTAACATCATGTTTTTGAAGCTTATCTGCCCAGCACATTCATTGTACAGTTATTTTCTCATTAGTACTTACCAAAAATCAAACAAGTGTCCCTCAGAATGCACTGAGTTGATATATTGCTAGCAACCCCCATCCCCACCCCACCCTCCAAAAGGAAAGATTTTATTTCATTTTTTTCTTAGGTGGTGTATCATGATGGTGGACACATATATAATTTCCAGTATTTTAAAATACTTAAAATCTGCCCTAACAAGTTTGGCTCAGTGGATAGAGTGTCGGCCTGAGGACTGAAGGGTCCCAGGTTCGATTCCGGTCAAGGGCATGTACCTTGGTTGCGGGCACATCCCCAGTAGGGAGTGTGCAAGAGGCAGCCAAATTGATGTTTCTCTCTCATCGATGTTTCTAACTCTCTATTCCTCTCCCTCTCCCTTCCTCTCTTCCTCTCTGTAAAAAAATCAATAATATATTTAAAAAATAAAATACTTAAAATCTCCATTGGTGACTCGGTGGCCTTCACTGATGTCATCTAACTCTCTCATTTATGACTATACTAGTCATACTTTGTTTTTCTGTTGACTTGCCAGCCTGTAGTTAAATGGAGCTAGTGAGCCCTTTTCTGAACATCTATGTCAGTGTTGTGTGGAGGATAGGAATTGAATTGGAGAAGGAGAGAAATGTATGGCCTTCATAAAGACTCAGGGTGCTTTTATGCTTAACTCCGGTGGTAAACAGGCATGGAGTGTTGGTTGTATCTGATGACTGTGTTAGTGGATGTCCTAATGGCTGTAGGATGACAGTCTTTGGGAGTGGCAGGGAGAAGAGCAGAGCGGCTCAGCTGGAGCCCAGGCAGGCCAGTTCTGCAGGCCCTTCAAAGCCCGGGGCCTCCCCACACCTCCACCTACCCTCTTCCCCACGTGTTCATATACCAGTCACAGCTGTCATCTTTTTCCCCCTCAACTGAGGTAAAATGACAAGTTTTGCTGGTTGGAAACCACTTAACACTAACATGGGGGTGCTTGGGTACTCAGATGAGTCAGAGAGCATGGCATAGAGCCTCTTTGGCAACAATTTCAGTTCCCCCAGGGAAAGAAAATACCTTAGATTGTTCATGATGAAATGATATAGGCTATGGTTCAGTCATAAGTGAGAACATGGGATTTACATGAACTTTAACAAAAGATCTCCACCATTGGGTTTCCTTAAGCCCAGACTGGACTTTTCTCCTGGACCATGTGGGCCACTCTGTCTCTTATTTAACTAAGGAGGCAAAATTGCTTCGTAAAAACTAACAAAATTGTTCATGGCAGTTACCGATTTGTGATGAAGTTATTGGTTTTATTTTCTTTTCTGGAAGTCTTTACAAGTTTGTTACAATGAACATGAATTGCTTTTTAGTCAAGAAAAAAATCATTTATAATAAAACTTGCAAAAGTTCATGTACAAAAATCCTATATATATCTTTGCCATAGCAAGATAATTTTATTCAGTATGTTCTGACTGACTGGACCTGATATTATAATAATGAGCTCTTCTATTTGTATAGTTCCTTACACAGATTTTCTCATGTGGGACATATACTTAACTTAATAATGGTAATGGGATAGATAATAATATTTCAAAATGAGGAAATGGTGGGGTAGATATTTTATCTTGTTGGCCAAGAATTATGTAATTAAAAAATAGCAGAAATAGAGCAATAATTCTTTTTTTT
>NW_006300104.1:210800-218217 GCF_000327345.1 Myotis davidii | reverse complement strand
TGTTTGAGGCAGCTCTGCCTCTGTATCTATTAAGAAATAGAGCAATAATTCTTAATCCTCGAACAATTTTCTTTTTTTATATATAAGGTATAATATCTTTTTCCTCCAATATGTATATGTTCTGCTAAATCCCATGAAACATATAAAGAAATATAAGGCCCAGTTCCTGCCATCAAGTAGTTTATAATACAGTTGGGGTAAAAATACATATGCTGGCAGAGTTAATTATCAATTCAATTGTTGGCACGGATAAAATGTGCAGTGCATAGTACAGTGCCTGGCACATAGAAGGCACTCAAGAAATGATAGATGGATAGGTGGGTGGGTAGACAGACGAATGGATGGATGGATGAGTGAGCAGATGGATGGGTGGGTGGGTGGATGGTTGAGTAAATGACTGGGCAGAAGGGCAGATGGATTGACAAAGTAATTAGAGGTACAGCACTATAAAGGCGAGAAGCTCACTGATCACAGATGATTGAATTTCAGTAACCATTGATTTTTATAGCCTAGAGATTATTTCAAGAAAGAGAAGATAGACTAGCTGGGCCTTCAGGAACTTGTAAGCGTAGAGTTTAACTCTTCACCTAGAGTAGTGAAGGAATTCCAGGCCCAGGGCCCAGCATGAGCAAAGGTGGTAAGACAGAATGAGCACGATATGACTGGGACTATCAGATCTCCAGAACAGGAATGACTTTTCTAAAGCAAAAAAAAAAGGAGTTTATTTTGAAAATTGAATGGGATTACAACATAGAACATCTGGAATTTTAAGCTGAAGTATTTAAATAATCCATAAGCCTGGGCAGCTTTAGAAATATTTGCATAAAGTAATTAATGTTATAAGGATAGTGTTTTAGGCAACAAATTTGGTAGAAGTATGACTTTGTGTTAAATATAAAGATACGAGACAGTTTAATACATGATGAATATTTGAAGTATTCAACTGGGATTTTAAAGTATTTTCAGAAAGAACTGCACAAGTTGATCTTGCTGTATTATCATTAAAATATGCCTGTATGCAATTGAAGTTTCTAAGACAGTTCTGTCAAATTCAGCTTTAGACCAATAAGTATTCTCATTGAGAACTAAAAGATTACAACATGTGAGGATACAAAGCTGGCATGAAAGTTAGAGGCCTCCAAATGTTTCATGAATAATGTTTAATAAATTTTTCATATCCTAGAGGAAATGTAATAATTTATGTCTTCTGGAATATTCAACCTAACTTCTAGGCATGTCTGAAAATTGGCATTTCTTGAATGTAAGTTCTCATTGCACTAGAAGTTGTATACATTGTCACTTCTCCTTAATCCTATTACTTTATCTTATAAAATTGATGATATCATCATATGAATACAAGTGGTCTTTGAGTGAACATGTGGGTTAGGATCCAGCTCAACCACTGAATTGTTGGGCAATCCCAGCCAAGTTTCTCTCTGGTCCTCAATTTTCTCATTCATGAACGATGATAATAATCACATTAACATCTTGATTGTTAGGAGGCTTAAATGTAAAAATATGCACTTGTGCCTGCCATGTAAAAACAACTCATGAATGATAGTCATGTTATTAGTAATGATAATGTTATACACATTCATTTTCTTGTTGTGATTGTTTACTTGTCTTGTTTTATTTGTTTTAAATCATTGCTATAAAGAAAGCTAGGATCCCTTAGGGCAGGGGTGGGCAAACTTTTTGACTCAAGGGCCACAATGGATTCTTAAACTGGAGCGGAGGGCGGGAACAAAAGCATGGATGGAGTGTTTGTGTGAACTAATATAAATTCAAAGTAAACATCATTACATAAAAGGGTACGGTCTTTTTTTTTTTTTTTTTTTTTTTTTAGTTTTATTCATTTCAAACAGGCCGGATCCAGCCCGCGGGCTGTAGTTTGCCCACGGCTGCCTTAGGGGGATGTGTATTCTCCGCTGAATGAAATTATAGCTCAACATGTATAGCACAGGTTGCTCATAACCACAGTAAAGCTGACCAGCTTCTTGCCTTTTGTAGTGAGCCATCTCTATGGATTTGGACTGATGGATGCAGAAGCCATGGTGATGGAGGCGGAGAAGTGGACCACTGTTCCTCAGCAGCACGTGTGTGTAGAGAGCACAGACCGACAAATCAAGTAAGGCTTGCCGCAAGTACATAGCACATCAATGTCTCAAAAGAGTGCAGGCCAGGGCAAGTGCTCAGGATAGCCCTGCGTTACACATGGAAGCTAAAACCCTGTGTAGATTTTTCTAATGTAGTTACAAACTCTAATAGAATGTCTGGGATGCGAAGCTGTTAAATCCACAAAGTAGAACCCAAGTATCATTAAAAGAAAAGCATCTCTTAAAAGGTGATGGGGGGGGGGGGGGCTTGATGGGCATTCTTAAGATTTCTACTCTATCTCGCCCCAACAGTGCAGTGCTGTGTTTTATAAACCTCACTGCCATACATGTTATAAGTATTCTTCGTAAGTGAATGTACTCCAAGAAACTGAATAGCATGTTCTGGAAACTTAACTCCATACCATGTAGTTCTCCAGAGTGGGGGAAATGCACAGTAAATGAGATTGCAGTTTACTGAGAGATCCCAGGGCCCGTTCCCAGGTTTCAGCTGCACAAACGTGAAGACTGTGCTGACAAGGTTGACCTAGCGAGAATGTGAAGTCTCTCCTAGGTGCTGAATCCACAGAACAGGATACATCTTCATGATTTTATTCGTATTTTGCTTTTGGCTTTCTTTTTTAGAGAGTTGGCTCTCATAAAAATATTTATGGACTTTGTTTATGATAAAACTAGAGCTATTGTAATTCTTGAGAAAATTTGTCAGGAAGCAGAAATAAATGAAGTAAATGGGGTTTTTCCCCCATATTCATCTGTGGCATAGAATAACAGAAAAAAGATAAAGGAGTGGAAAGTGAACCAGTATTTATGGAACACTTATTAAGGGCCATGCCAAGTGCTAGAAACTTCATGTGTGTTTTCTTATTAAAAAGTTTGTAAACATTTGGGTATTACTCCCATTTGACAAATGAGGAAGCGAGATCAGTGGGAATATTTGTTTATACATTCACAAATTTATTTACCAGTTCGGCAACTATTTTTCTTGCACTTACTGAATAGCAAGCACTGAGCTAGATATTAAGGGGAATGAGGAGTGCTTCCTTCCCTTTGAAGTTTACAGTCTTGTGGGAGTCAAGTCAAAAAAATATAAGTAAATAATTCTAAGTTACAATAAGTGAATGTTGGGCATACAAAGGTTAGAAAATAAGAGGTGGGGACATATTTTTCCTGTGGTTCAATGACATTTCAGGGTGAAATTTAAGCTTTGGCCATGAAGAGTCAGCCATAGGAACAGCAGAGGGTGTGGGGAGGGGGCCCTGAGTTGGAAAACTATCCCAGAACTTGAACTGAGGCCAGTTAATGGCACAGAAAGAAGCTAGTGAAGAAGACAGGAACCTGTGGACAAGAGGAAGTGTGTACCCCTGGGTTATAGAGTAAAGAAATGGTAGACCAGGGTCAAATCCCACAGTCATGCTAATCCCCAAGCTTTCACTGGACCATGGTACTCTATGGCAGTGGCTCTCAAAGTGTATTCCATAGACCAGCAACTTCCCTATCACCTGGGGACTTGTTAGAAATGCTAATTCTTGGGATCTACCCCAGCCTTACTGAATCAGACACTGGGGCCAGGGCCCAGCAATCTGTGTTTTATAAGCTGAGATTCTTACGTTGGAAAAGCACTACCTGTGTGAAGGTAAAAGGCCCTCAATCCCCCCTTTCCACTCAAGTGCATCTTTCCCACTGTCTAAAGTGTTACTCCTTTCAGTGACCCAACCATTTGGTGATAGCCCTGTGTCCTTGAGTGTCCAGCGACCAGCTGCTTGTATTACATTGTGTGATGTTATTCGAGGCCTGCAGGCTCTCTTCGCCAGGGCCCTCACTCAAACCCCCTCTCTCTCTGTTGCAGGACAATTCGCCCCAACAGTGCCGTGCGCTCCATCTACAAAGCGTCGGGCTGCTCGGATAACCCCAACCACCATGTCAACTACCTGGAGCATGTAGTTGTGCGCATAACCATCACCCATCCCAGGAGGGGTGACCTGGCCATCTACCTGACCTCACCCTCAGGAACCAGGTCCCAGCTTTTGGCCAACAGGTACCATGATAACCTCTGCCCACCCAAGTGTGAGTCACACTGACACTCGGCTGTTCTTTAGGGAAGAAAGGGCAGCTGCTCTCTATTTACTACCTAAGATCTAAGGGGCACACATATGTCATGATGGACGGTCACAGTCCTCACTGTCATACATAATTAGAGAGTGTGAAGCTGCAAAGAACAGTCGCACATATAATCGTTGGGGAATATGAAAGGGATGCTGCAGAAAAATGGAAGGCCACCTGTTGTTCCTTATCCCAAAATGACATATAGAGCCCTACCTCCTTAGGCCTCTGAGATTCTTGCCCTGTCCTTAAACGTCCGCTGGCATTTGGCACAGATTAGCTAACTTCTCTTGCCCAAGCATTTTCTGAAGTTCAAGGAAATTCTATTTGTTTTAAGAAGGGTACTGGCAAATTTCCCCCCACAAACAGTCAATTAGTAAATGTTTTGAGCTTTGCAGGCCATGTTTCTGTTATAGCTACTCAATGTTGCCATTAGAGTGCAAAAGCCACTGTAGATGATATAAATGGATGGGCATGGCTGTGGTCCAGTAAAACTCTATTTACAGAACAGGCAGAGGGCAGATGTGGCTTGAGGAAGCTGTGTAGCTGACTGACCCCTATTTTAAAGGCTAGCCCTTTAGTCTTTATTGCCCAAAGGGCACTCTTCTTAGCCTTGTCACTTCTCCCCACTGTCTGTGCCAAGATCCTGATAAAAGGCCAGAATGTTCTAGCCCAAGCTTTCTTTGCCCCACTGGCTTTTTGAGTGGTTGGGAGCATGGGGAGGGAAGGAGGGGGTGCTTGTCAACAGGTGGGACCAGATGGGAAAATATCAGGTTGTCCTATACACCTCATTCCCATTATGGTTGTAAAGTACAAACCATAACACAAGCAGAAAGGAGCCTAAAAGAGTCTTTCATTTTATATTTTTCTCCAAGAGGAATATTTAATGGGAGCAAAAACCTCACCATCAATGGCACATAGAGTCCACATGAAAGCCAACCTGGTATGTAGTACACGTGCCAGGGGACCCTGGCAGGCGGGTCTTTGTTAGCAGACTTGACAACAAGCCGGAGGAGGTGAGAGGCCAGGAGCCAGTGCAGGCCTGCAGACCCGAAGTGAGCCTGGGCAGGTGCCAGTTGCTTTTCAGAATCCCCAAATTCTATCTGCAATGGGACAGGGAGAAAAAGGGAGAGCAATAAGTAGCGCTTCCAGGTGACTGGGAGTATGGATTCCTAAATCTTCAATTGCATTTTCTCTCCGCACTTGAAAGACTTGCCGTGTTCTTTAAAACCTGGCAGCTCCCGTTCCGGCATGGGGACGTCTGGGCGTAGGGCTTTATGAAGCGCCACTTAGCCAGAATCAGCGTGTGTGCGTGCAAAGAACAGCATGGCGCTGGGTCCTCCCCACTCCGTAGACGGGCCTCCGCTGTCGCCTGCCAGGCCATTGCACGTACCTGCCTGATGCTTCTTTTCAGCAAGCGAGGCCTTCAGCTGCACAATGACATGATTAATGGAGGTCACACTAGCCTTCATTACCGAAGCCAGAGAAGAGCCTTTTCTCTGTTGTTTCTTTTCTGTCTTCACCATTGTTCATCTGCATGGAACCTGAAAGAGATTCCAGGTGAAACATTGTGAAGTGCACACACGGGCAGCTCTTCGGCCTCGAGCCCCTCTATCGTGGAAAAACAGGCCTTCGCAGTTGCTGTGTGCTTGGAAAGCTCAGCCTCCTCCGCCGTGCTGGGCTCTTCCTGCACATTCTGGTATTTTGTGTTGGCTTCCCCCAAAATGACTTCAGTGAGGAAACTTGTGAGCAGAGGAGCTGTGGGTTCCGCTCGTCACAGGCATTTGGTGGATGACGAGGCCCCTGGCGTCAGTCGCACCTGCATTCTTGAACCACGGACATCTGCTTTGCTCTTTGCAAAGTGCTGAACCCAGGATCGCTGCCTGACTTGTGTCAGAGCAAAAGAAACATGCATTTCAGGCGCTCAGCGACTGGCGATCCCGAGGTTTCCCTCAGTTTCCCCAATCAAGGGCTCCCAAGAATGAGATTTACACCCAGAGTGGGGCTTCTGGGTCTGGAGCATTTTCTTAACCACTGCTCTTTTGGACATTTTCCATCTCAGGAAAACAAATAGCCCCCCAAAGAGGTACACAGTCTAGACTGGACAAGGGGCTGACGGCACCGAGAGATGTAAAGGATGTTATGAATTCATTTGTCCACAGCTCCCCCAAAACACTGCTCTGAGCGGCTGACTCCTTAAATGTAAAACAGCTGCCCCAGGTCCCAAAACCACACGTGGCCACGTTCCAGGGCCTGGCTCCCCTGTCCCTGCTGTGCTTGACACTGGTAGCATCCCTCCTACCGAGGCGGCTCCGGGAAAGACGGTTTCTCTTGGCATTTCCTCCTCCTGGCATATTCTGAAGCTTAAATTTTATGAGAGGAAATCTCTACTCAAAACCACTCTGTCTCACTGCCTAGTGGCAAGGAATCCTTGTGTCCTGTCACCTTGGCCCTGTTTCAAAACACATTCCCAGGACTGGGAGCTGATGGCAAGAAGCACAGAAAAGGGTAGGGAGGCGGGGGGAGGCCTACTTGCCTCCTGGTCTCCTCGTTGGTCTGCGGGACAAAACACTTCACCTCAAGGAAAAGGTGACTAGGTTGGGTTTTAGAAGGACTTTGTGTATCAAAGATTATTAATGAGAGCGATAAATTGTTCCCCTGCTGGCACATCTTTCCTTCAGGGAAGTCAAGATTTCTGAAGATCACATACAGCAGAGAACACTGTGCAATTAAGATAGGATTCTGAAAGGTTTTAAATACAGTTTCCCTAGTGGAGGTGAGGGGGCATTTGAGGTGAAGAGGAAGAGCTGTGGCCAAGAGTCACTCCCATCAGGTCCCTCCTGCTCCTCCGGGAGGTGCAGCTCCTCACAGGGACTGTGGATTGGCTGTTGCAAAAAGGGAGGGTGCTGAGAGCGAGCCCACATCCCCTTTCTGAGGCAAAACTAGACACAGACACGTGGACATGCCGCTCCCTTCTTCCCTGGGACTGTTCTCCTTGTCAGTGTTGACAAAATAGGGATTATAGTCTTGGGCCCTGAAAATATTATCCCTAAAGGTAAATTTCCAAAGGGAATAAAGTCCTCCTTTTCCTAGACTTTTCTGTGAGGCATTTCTTCAGCGGATCCTGTGTTTGCTCTCCGCACAGCAAGTCCTGGGGAATCAATTTTCCACCGTTGCTGAGCACATTAGGTCTGCGTGGGCCG
>NW_006300104.1:199932-210680 GCF_000327345.1 Myotis davidii | reverse complement strand
TTACCCAGGCATCTGCAGGTGCTGAGCCTGGAAGGCACTTGGCAGCATTCAGAGCCAGTCCAACTTGAGCTTGCACCCCATTCGCCCAGCAGGCGAGCACCCCTGGGAAGCCAGGTGGATGATTTAGTGGGAGGGTGGGAGCCCTGAGTAAACAGAGGAGTCCCCGAATGGACAAACGGCAGTGCCTCCTTTTCCCTTTGTTTCCCCTGCCCTCCCACCCTTTGGGTTCCCCTCTTGGCCTGTACGCCCTGCCTAACAAAGAGCCGAGCTAAATGATCGCCACAGATTGTTTGCTTCTGGGGAGAATGTGGAGATCTAGCACCGCGGGGGCAGCCAGGGCAGCTGGGATGCCTTGAAAATGTTTTTAGACAAGAGCAACTTTAGATAGGAGCTTTTGTTCTACGATATTCACAATCTGCCCTTGTAAAAATTTTCAAACCAAAGCATGTCTCATCAGATTCTTCCTTCAGTTGCACTTGTTGAGAATTACAAAAAGCTGTCATCATCTTCCCCCTCCCCTGAACCTCCCTCCCCCAACTCATTGAGTTTTAGAGTTCCTTTCTCTAGGTTCCAAATTTTGGCCTCTGACAGAAAGCTGAAACTTTGCCTCCCTTTCTAAATTTGATTACAGCTGAGTATCTCTGCTTCTAATTAGGATCTTACGTACAGAGGAGGTGCACTTTCTAAGCTGCAAAACCTATAGCCTTCTATCATGAACTATGGTTAAGTGTGGTGTTTATATTTGAATCATTTTGGTTGCTGCCCTTTCCCCATGTTCAACAACAGACTATGGACATTTGTAAAGTGGCGTGCTATATACATGCATTTGTGACTTGCAGTACAAATGATACTTTTGCAGTGAAATTTTTTCATTTCAGTAAGGCCTCCCTGTGAGAACTCTCTTCCTTCATTCAAAAGAAGGGCTGGCCTTAGAATTAGCCAGAACTGGGTGATCTTGACTTCACCAGTTTTTATGTTTGACTTTGGAAAAGGTGATTCTCTCATCTGGAAAACAGACCTCGGAGTGTGTGCCTCACAGGGTTGTTGCAAGCATTAAGTAAGATAACGTAAAGCAAGTCCTCAGCACAGCCCCTGGCATGGTAAGCACTTAGTAAGTGCTAGCCTTTATTTCCCTGCGCCTCTCCGCGCACCTGGTGAATGACTCAGTCAAGCAGATGGCTGGCCCCTCTCCCAGAGGTTGTCATCTGGAGGTCTGGGGTGAGGTCCATGGATTTGCCTTTCTGATAAGCTCCCAGGTGATGCTGAAGCTGCTTGTCCACACACCACACTTTAGCATCGATTTAAGAGATAATCCAGCTTTTTTGTACACGTTCTTGTTATTTTCGTGTCATCAGAAGACTTGTGGGCAGTATGTGCTAGCTAAATGCTGCGTGCAAGTAATTTACAGAGAAGTTTAAAATATAAAGCAGATACTTCGATAAAAGCCATCGACTATAAAATGGACTAAATCTTCACAAGATTAAGTACTTACATCCTATACCTACCCACAAGAAGAAATGCATTTTGGGGTTGGTGAATAAGTTAGTAATAGTAGGCATGTTGAAAGTTTTTTAAAACTCATCTTTTTAGGTAATCAAAACCTCTAGAACCAGTATCTTTCACTCAACCTTTCTTAAATAAATGATTTAGGTTAGAGAGAAAAAGACCTAATAGTGTGTTTTCAATACCCTGTTTCAGAAACAAATTATTTAAAACTTACAAAAGCCAGTAGCTAAAGAAAATAAAAAACTAAAATGCAATTGAGACAAATGAGTGCTTTAAGCATTATATATGCTCTACCTTAAATTGGGATGAAGCACTTAGACATTTTAAAACAGAGAAAACTTCCAAAAATATTGGTCTAATGTCTATTGTTATAGTGAACATAAATACTGTTTTTTAGGGTATAGTTCTGAAATTAAGATCCATTTACAATTCTAGAAATAATTCTGTACACATAGCTGTCAGTATTTATACAACATCTTATTAAACGATTGCCATAACATCATAGGAAAATGTGGAGCTTACAGTAATTATAGGAGGTATTTCCTGGGTTACTTCCTCACAAGAATGTACTACCAGGCTTCATCCAAAATAACTTATTTGAAAACTGCTCACAGGGATAGGGCTGTGGGGCACCATTTAATAACCGGATGCATCATTTCTGCCACCATGTGCACATCGCCATTCGTGGAGCATGTTATTAGGAAGTCAGCTCTGACAGGACAGGGTTTCACCACAACAGGAGATGTGGATACGGACCTGGAGTTCCCCTACTCCAGCTTGCTGCATACTGGCCCTGCTTCATTGGTGTCTTCCCCACACCAAAGATGCTGGCATGTGTCTGGTTTCTCCACTGATGGCACAGCAGAGGCATTCACACCGGGCATTGGACTTTTTAGTTGCTATACAGAGACCACACAGTTAGAATCTCCTTAGCAGGTAGGTGTCCACCATCTGACACTGGATTATCTTGAGCAAGTACATTCTTTGCAACACAAGTCTAGTCTACTAGCGACATGACTTCCTGTCATGTGCAGGTGATGTGGTGTTTTTAAAAGGTACAGTGCAATAAACAAGGAACAGCATTAGAATAAAAGACAGGGTGAAGTTAGAACACCGAATGCCCAGCTAGTTGAAACAACAGCCATCAGTGTCTGTCTCTTTCCCCATCAACTCTTCTAGCAAAATGGAATGATTGAGTTGAGCCTCATTTTAATTCCTCTCCTCAGCTTTTATGTTCCCGTGAAATTAATGATCGTGCCAGCTCTGTGTAAAGTGAGGAGACCAGGGGGTAGCTGGTGAGCCAGATAGACAAAGCCTGTTTATATTCGAGCTTTGGAACACTTGTTTGAATGCTGATTTGTGAACATGTCTTCTTGGCACCTGGTGTATATTTAATTTTTGTTTCCAACGTGATTTAAAAGTGATTAAAAGCAACGGAACGGTTTGCAGAGGTGGACAGGAAAGGGTGGAAGGGAAGAAACAGAGGGCCTGCTAATCCGGCAAACAGCTGACCTGGGAGGATGAAAAGCTGGCCAAGGTTGTGGAAACAAGACGGCCCCTCGTGCGACAGCAGCCTCGGTCTCCTTTGTCGTTTTTGGACGTGAGGCAAGCAGCCAGATGCTCTGTCTAAACTGTTTGGGAATTGCTTTGAAGTCTGGCACTCTTAGAAAGGTATGATGTGACAAGTTGTTGCTTCAGTGCCCTCAAATGGCTCAATGGCCACCAGAATTAGAGCCTAAATTAGACTGTGGGCTAGGAAGTGGTTCTAGACTGGTTTTCCGCCTCCGTCCATTTCTGTGTCAACATATTCCCTTTAATAAAGTGTCACTGGCAGGAAAGGCAACATAAAAAGCTCCTCTCCCCCATCTTTGTGTCTCCCAGCATGCATACTTTCTGGGTTTAACGTGAAGAACTCTTGTGTATATAAGTCAGTTCTGTAATGACTCAGCAATTTCTTCTTGGCCAAGTCCAGTTTTAAGCCATAACCTTGTAAAATGAGCCCTATTTTGGTAGCACATGACGTATAGGATCCCCATCAAATGTACCATCCTGACTGCATAGAAGATCCAGTGCAGGTGCGGACACATTCATATAAGGAGCCACTAATTCCATCCCGGTCATCGTGAGGGAAAGTGGCCAGACCCAGTGAGGTCCTCACTGAAATACCAGACCCCTCTCTGCTCAGAGCTAAACTGTACAGATAGCATACAGATATTCTTAAAGAGAGAAAGGGGCTTTGTGCCCATGTAAGGTTTGAAAATCCCTGCCTATCGGTAACCCCATTGTGGAGATGCCCATGACATACCTGAATATCCCAAAGATCTGAGATGTTCTCCAGAAAGGAAACCTATTCAACCTTAACTCAGCCTTTCCCAGAGTTCCTGACATGGGACACTGAGAGAATGCTGCTAAATCATTTTTATTTTTCTTGTTTCAAGGGCTCAGGAACATGCAGCAAGTCATATTCCTGTTTATTGTTTTTCTCCTGGAAATACTGCAAAGTGTCAGCCATTTACCTAACACAGCCTACAGCTGTGTCACCCAACCTTGCAGCTTTTGAATCCAGCTGGCATTTTAGAAGGAGCCTCTTTACTATGCTTTAAAAAAAAAAATTAGAATCTTAATATGTTGTTAGGAGAGTAAACTAGATTTTTGTTATTAAAAGGGCACATTTTACCCCAGAAGGAAGAACTACATAGAATGTCCAATCATAACCACCAGTTTGCTTGGTGAACATGAAATCACCATCAACATCCACTCGCCATAACCTTTGCATTTGTCTCCACTGAAGGATAGATATGTCCCAGGAACTGGACATTGCTGCTCCTAAAACAGTGCTAGACATATTTCCCTCTTTGTCTACCTCTCTGGCCCTCAGATTATTTTTCTTATTTCATTCTTTTTTTAAAAAATAAAAATAATAGATGCACATGATTTAAAAAAGAAAAGTTCTTTGAAAATATCTGTCACTTGTCTCATCTTTTAGTTTCCACCTTCCGGGCCCCATCTCCACAGGAATCTTTTGGCTGTGTATTCAGGAAGTCAGATGTACGTTATATGCCTATATAAATGATAGGCCGATTTCTCAATGTGCTAGTTTTACACATGATCTATTGATTTCTCTTTCATCTTGATGAGGATTTTATTTCCTTACTTTCTCATATTACTTGCATCCCTCAGCATTACATCATAGGAAACAATACTAGCTAGCTCAGATCAATGCTAGTAGGAGAGGATTTCATGTAGGGAATTAAAACCTTAGGAAATCACTAGGCCCAGTGGCTGTGGCTTAGTGGTTGAGTGTCAACCCAGGAGCAAAAAGGTCATGGTTCAATTCCTGGTCAGGGCACATGCCCAGGTTGTGGGCTCAATCCCCAGGAAGGTGCATGCAGGAGGCAGGCGATCAGTGATTCTCTGTCATCATTGATGTTTCTATCTCTCTCTCCCCCTCTCCCTTCCTGTGTTTGAAATCAATAAAAACATGTTTTTTAAAATTCATTGGAAGGGCTGGAAGATCAAAGTCTAGGCTGGAGTCTGAGGAATGACTCCTGAACTGGAGAAGGTTAATAGGCAGCCTTTTGACCGAGTGTAATTTACATATCATACAATGTAAATTGGTTACAGTTCACTTTTTAATGTAACCAATTCAGTGAGTTTTAACGTATCTATATGGTTGTATAACCATGCACCATTACTTCCAAAATGTGAAACAGTTCCATGACCCCTAACACCTCCACCATACCCCACTCACCTCCCTGGCAGGTCCAACAACCACTGAGCTGTTTGTTACCTTTTCTAGAATGTAGTCTTTTGTGTCTGATTTCTCTGACTCACCTTAGTGCTTTTGAAATTCATTCATGGTATTACTAGTTCATTCGTTTTTATCACTGTTGAAGGATATTTGAGTTGTTAACAGCTTTTGACCGCCTTAAATAGAGCTGCTTGAACATTCACATGTTGTCCTTTTCATGGACATATGTCTTCACGTCTCTCGGGTAAATATATAGGAGGGGATTGTTGAGTTGTATGGTAAGAACCGAGACCCTGTTCTAGAGCAACAGTCGCATTTTGCATTCCCATCAGCAATGTAAGGAGTGCCAGTTGCACCACATCTTCAACATGTGGGACAATCTGTCTTGTGGTAAAGTCTTCACCTAATTTCCCTGATTCCCCAGTGGTGGCGCCTTCTAGATTTGCGATTGCATGGCCAGCCCATGCCTGGTTCCCTGTGGGAGAACAATGAATGATACATGTTTGGATCTAATCAGTGATGTCCAGGATGAATATAGCCTCCAGTTTTGAGACAAACAGGCAGATGGATTTGAAAAGATCATCCATCACGGTAGTGACTTGATTAATAACAGATAAAACAATGTTTTATGGTTCTCCCTCAGGCTTTTTGACCACTCCATGGAAGGATTTAAAAACTGGGAGTTCATGACTATTCACTGCTGGGGAGAACGAGCTGCTGGCGACTGGATCCTTGAAGTCTACGACACTCCCTCCCAGCTGAGGAACTTCAAGACTCCAGGTGAGAACTTCCTGTCTATAATTTGGTTTGCTGTGTAGAAAAAAATGAGTATACATCGGCCAAGGAGTGCTTCACATTAACATATCAACATCATTCTTTTTCATGTGATCCTGTGTTTTGAGTTTTGTGTGTATCCCGGTTCTCAAGATTATGATTTCAGAGGTAATAATTCAAGGATAAGAAATAAAGAATAAATATTTAGACCTAAGTACAGGATAAAACATGACAGCTATTGATTGATATTTCAGAATGTAAGACCCACATCTCTAACCAGCTCCCCTTACTTTCTTTGTCCAAAAACAAGCCAGCCTTGTCCACCTGCGCTGGGCTAAATTGCTGGGTCAGAGGAGACACATTTCCTTACTTACCTTTTTTCTGAGTTTACTCTACATTAAGTTTCCATGCAGGCAAGACATTGGGCTGGCCTGTGCCAGCTAAACGGTTGCCACTAAAGAAAGTGAATGATGGTATTCTACCCCACATGAACCCAAAACTAAGGAAAAAGAAAACTTAGTTGATATGTTAAAAAAACAAACAAACATGGAAATTACTATGTTAACAAAGGTCTTTTCAGTTGACCTCAGACTCCTGTTGCTGCATGTGTCCTATTTCCCTCTCCATGGAAGCTATTTCTAACCTTAAAAGAGGAGAGAGGGGGGGAAGTACCAATGCAACCTGGGCTGGAGAGGGAGCAGTTCCTTGCAGCAGCCTGTACTGCCCACGATGGAGCCCTTCGGAGTACTTGGCTCAGTGACAAACGATCTGTGTGATAAGCAACCCAGCTTCCCACCCAGTGGTGCACACATGTTCGATTGTCTGAAAAACTCATACCTCTCAGTGTTCTGTCTAATCCAGCGGCAGAAGAATCAGGCCTCAGAGTGATTTTAGGACTGATGTCCAAGTCCAGCCCTTTCCTGATGGCAGAATAAATTAACCCAGACATTCTGTAGTTTATTGTAAGGGTGTGTACCATTCAGGTACAGGGGGCTACAGAGGGAGGAGGAGGAGGCCCCCAGCAGAACACAGGGGTGAACACGTGTGTGCGTTTACCAGACTTTGGCCCACCGGTCAGTTTCTCATTCTGAGAGGTCCATGTTTGATCACACACTTGGGCCATCTTTTCCCTAATTCTGAGCTGGAGTTCATCTGTGTGGCCACAGTGGTCCCATAATCAGAGAGGTTAAAACCAGCATGGTACAAGGTCACAATGAACAACATGCTCTTTGGCCCTGTTGCAGGAGTGACTGGCTGTGCTGCCCTCGCCAAACACTGCTCCCAGTTGATGTGTCAGCTGGTGTCACTACAGGGCTTTTATGTGGTGGGAGATCCCAGAGAAATAGACACTGACAATCTTGGCACTTGCTTACAAGGGGTTGGGGTTGCAACTTGCGGTTGCCAACCTTTCAGACCTCACAGACCACCAGTGGTCCGCGGACCACCAGTTGGTGACCGCTGGCTTAGGGTCAGAACACAAGAGTTGCATTCTCTGCTGAGAATTTAAGACAATTATAAAACTAATTTAAAGTGACTGCTCTTTACTATCACCATGAACCAGCAATCCTAACAGATGTCAGTGATGAAATGCCCCACCCCTGCCCGCAAGAGCACGCTGCCCTGGGGGCACACTGCTGGTTGACCTGACATTTGTGTGCAAGGGTCAGAGGCTCGGAATATAAATCTCTCCGCCCTCAAGGAGTTCAGAGTCTATACAATTCCCTCTGATTCCCTGTGTCGAAAGCCCTCTGCAGTGGCCCAGAAAATCCAGATTGTGTGTTTCATAGCATTGGCTGCTCCTTATACTTTAATGTTCACGTTTAACCCCAGTCACTTCCAATCATTTTAAAGATGTTCTTTTATGCCAGAAGAGAGATACTCTAATGCTGTTACTGGTATGTGGGTGCACGTGCACACGCACACATTTCTGTCATTTCTATGGTGAACACTCTTGTGGAAGGTCTGTCTATAATTCATGAGGGATTTCTTATTAAGCTACTAGATATTCAGTTGGAGGTGTAGAATTTTCTAGCCCAGTTAAATGGTAGAATCATTCCCAAATAGTGGTTCCTAGCTCCAAACCAAATTTATACTTATTTATTGTTTCTTAGCATTTGCATATTATGTAAATGCATATAAAAGATTTGGGGAGCAGTTTTTTGTTTTGTTACACATTAAACCTATCTCGGGTTTTCTGTCTTGGGCAGATTGCATTTATGTTAGCAAGTAGAATGGATTTTTCTCATTCTATATTTAAACAGCTATTTCTTAACACAGTTGCAATATCAATTGCAAAATCTCCTATAAAATTTAGCAAGTAGAAAAAGTGGTAGGGAAGAAAAAAAAAATGATGGCCCAAACATGGCAGTATTTGATGTGACTTGTGGCAGGGGTTCTAAGGAAATAAAATGACATAGTAATTGAAAAATAAAAAGATGGGCTGACCCTCTCAGTGGACTTAGGAAGCACTTCAGAAATGGCACGAAGGTAAGTAATCAGTTATGAGACAGCACTCTTCAGAGCACTTAGGAGGGTAAATTTTCGAATCTAAAATAATTATAAATTAAATGAACCAGGTATTAGGCTGACCATGAGTTGGATTTCCTGTGATGTCCTTGGGTCACATGCTCCATTTGTACACTCGAGAGATGCTATAGGGAAAAGGGGTTCTCTTTTGCATGGCTGTCTACAGGCTGTCATTCATTTCTACTTAACACACACCACTTGGAATTCTGAGATTAAACAGCACCCTGATGATGAAAAGGACAGTCACCAATGAGTCCAAAGAAAAGCTGGCAGAGGGTAAATCTCATGGACACCAGTGTGCTGTCCCAGTGCAAATGTCAGAAAACAGTGTGGCACGGAATAACGTACATGCAATTTTACACGTCAGATTCCTAAACTCCCAGAAATGAACATATAATGGTTTACAAATGGCAAGATTTTATTTTCAGAGCTGAATAATATTCCAGTGTGTGTGTGTGTGTGTGTGTGTGTGTGTGTGTGTGTCACAGTTTCTTTATACATTCATTCATTAATGGAAACTTAAGTTGCTTCCATGTATTGGCTATTGTAAATAGTGCGGCAGTGATTATTTATAATACATACATGTAAACAATCATGTGATACATATATCTTCACATGTAGTGTGTGTATCTTTCCAAGTTGTTGCCTTAATTTTCTTTGGATAAATACCCAGAAGAGGAATTGCCAGACCATATGGTAGTTCTATGTTTACTTTTTTTAAGAAACCTCCATACTGTTTTCCACAGTGGCTGCACCAATTTACATTCCAGCCAATTGTGCACGAAGGTACCCGTTTCTCCACATCTTTGCCAACACTTGTTATTTCGTGTCTTTTTTATAACAGTCATTCTAACAAGCATGAGGTAATATCACATTGCAGTTTCTCTGTTGATTAGTGAGAACTGATGTTAGCAACAGAACTGTTGCTCATCTCTCTGCTGCCCTCTTTTTGGGGTTAAGTGATAGTGTCAGCTTAAAAAGGCCGTCAGGGAGAGACTCAATCATGTTAAGAGTCATGTGGACCACATGACCTGTATTGCTCTGCCCAGGGCTAATTCAGCTCTTAACAGATTCCCCCAGGGAGATTACATCAGTCAGTCAGTCTACTGAAAAACTAAGGCTAATTTTTTCTCTCCAAACAAGAGAGAAAAAACTGCCACTCAGCATGGTAGGATGTCCAGTCATTTGTATATCGTCTACATGTCTACATCTACATCTGTCCCTCTTCAGTCTACCTATCTACCAATCCAGTTTCCTCTGTAGCAAGGCGCAGCAGCTTATTAACCGTGAGGGCCGTCATGAACACCAAGCAGTACCTCCTGGTGCCACTCTGTGAGAGCCATGGTGAGTGACGGAAACACAGGCTGGGAGATGGGCACACAGAGTTGGTCAGAGTCCCCAGGAAGTTTGAGTAAGTTAGCTAACTCAGCAGCAGATTTTTTTGTATGTTTATTTTGTATCCTGCAACTTTGCTGAATTAGTTCTACAAGTTCTTAGTTTAAATCTTTAGGAATATATATATATATATATATATGTGCAGATCTTATTTTTAAAAAGGTAACTACCTCTTCTATAAGTTGGCTCCATCTCTGGCTGGTTATTTTGGCTCCTTATTGCAATGGTAGTATTTGAAAAATAATTTAATAGAAAAAAAAATCACAAACTTTACACTCTAAATTGCATATGTTGATAAAGGAACACTGTGCCCTCGAGATAAAAGAGGTGAGAAGCATGTAAAATGCATGTGATTTCACAAACGAAAGATCAGCGACTTACATTTCTTCTCCTGCATCCAGTAGCATTAATTCTTACTAGAAGGCTGAAACCCCCCCCCCCCCCCCCCTTATATATGCCTAAGCTACCATCACAACCGAACGGACAACCAAACAGGCTGCATGAGGCAACCAGGCCGGCACAGGGGTTAGTGAGGAACAACCAAACGACTGAGCAGCAGGCTGCGTGGGGCGAGCAGGCTGGCAGGGGCATTAGTAAAGGACGACCAAACGACTAAGCAGCAGGCTGCATGGGGCGACCAGGCCGGCACTGGTGTTAGTGAGGGAGAACTAAGCAACTGAACAGCAGGTTGTGTGGGGCGACCTGGCCAGTGGGGGAGGCAGCTGGGGGCAACCAGGCTGGCAGGGGGCAGTTAGGGGCAACCAGGCTGGAGGGAGGTCAGCTGGGGGGGACCAGG